>NC_052163.1:109949858-110087149 GCF_902713615.1 Scyliorhinus canicula | reverse complement strand
AGAGTGAGGGAGTGGGGGAGAGAGTGAGGGAGCGGGGAAGAGAGTGAGGGAGTGGGGGAGAGAGTGAGGGAGTGGGGAGAGAGAATGAGGGAGTGGGGCAGGGGTGAGGGAGTGGGGTACAGGGTGAGGGAGTGGGGTACAGGGTGAGGGAGTGGGGAGGAGAGTGAGGGAGTGGGGTACAGGGTGAGGGAGTGGGGTACAAGGTGAGGGAGTGGGGTACAGGGTGAGGGAGTGGGGGAGAGTGTGAGGGAGTGGGGGAGAGTGTGGGGGAGAGTGTGAGGGAGTGGGGGAGAGAGTGAGGGAGTGGGGGAGAGAGTGAGAGAGAGAGTGGGGGAGAGAGTGAGGGAGTGGGGGAAGAGAGTGAGGGAGTGGGGGAGAGGGTGAGAGAGTGGGGGAGAGAGTGAGGGAGTGGGGGAGAGGGTGAGGGAGTGGGGGAGAGAGTGAGGGAGTGGGGGAGAGTGTGATGGAGAGTGTGAGGGTGTGGGGGTGAGAGTGAGGGAGTGGGGGAGAGAGTGAGAGAGAGAGTGGAGGAGAGAGTGAGGGAGTGGGGAAGAGAGTGAGGGAGTGGGGGAAGAGAGTGAGGGAGTGGGGGAAGAGAGTGAGGGAGTGGGGGAGAGGGTGAGAGAGTGGGGGAGAGAGTGAGGGAGTGTGGCAGAGGGTGAGGGAGTGGGGGAGAGAGTGAGGGAGTAGGGCAGAGGGTGAGGGAGTGGGGGAGAGAGTGAGGGAGTGGGGCAGAGGGTGAGGGAGTGGGGGAGAGAGTGAGGGAGTGGGGCAGAGGGTGAGGGAGTGGGGGAGAGAGTGAGGGAGTGGGGCAGAGGGTGAGGGAGTGGGGGAGAGAGTGAGGGAGTGGGGCAGAGGGTGAGGGAGTGGGGCAGAGGGTGAGGGAGTGGGGGAGAGTGTGAGGGAGGGGGAGAGGGTGAGGGAGTGGGGCAGAGGGTGAGGGAGTGGGGGAGAGAGTGAGGGAGTGGGGGAGAGTGTGAGGTAGTGGGGGAGAGAGTGTGGGAGCGGGGGAGAGTGTGAGGGAGTGGGGCAGAGGGTGAGGGAGTGGGGGAGACAGTGAGGGAGAGGGTGAGGGAGTGGGGAAGAGAGTGGGGGAGAGGGTGAGGAGTGGGAGGGGGTGAGGGAGTGGGGGAGAGGATGAGGGAGTGGGGAGAGAGTGAAGGAGTGGGGGAGAGAGTGAGGGAGTGGGGGAAGAGAGTGAGGGAGTGGGGGAGAGAGTGAGGGAGTGGGGGAGAGGGCGAGGGAGTGGGGGAGGAGAGTGAGGGAGAGAGTGAGGGAGTGGGGGAGAGGGTGAGGGAGTGGGGGAGAGGGTGAGGGAGTGGGGGAGAGGGTGAGGGAGTGGGGGAGAGAGTGAGGGAGTGGGGAGAGAGTGAGGGGGTGGGGTCCAGGGTGAGGGAGTGGGGTACAGGGTGAGGGAGTGGGGGAGAGAGTGAGGGAGTGAGGGAGTGGGGGAGAGAGTGAGGGAGTGGGGAGAGGGTGAGGGAGTGGGGGAGAGAGTGAGGGAGTGGGGGAGAGAGTGAGGGAGTGGGGTACAGGGTGAGGGAGTGGGGGAGAGAGTGAGGGAGTGGGGGAGAGAGTGAGGGAGTGGGGTACAGGGTGAGGGAGTGGGGGAGAGGGTGAGGGAGTGGGGGAGAGAGTGAGGGAGTGAGGTACAGGGAGAGGGAGTGGGGTACAGGGAGAGGGAGTGGGGTACAGGGTGATGGAGTGGGGTACAGGGTGAGGGAGTGGGGTACAGGGAGAGGGAGTGGGGTACAGGGAGAGGGAGTGGGGTACAGGGTGAGGGAGTGGGGGAGAGTGAGGGAGTGGGGTACAGGGAGAGGGAGTGGAGTTAAGCAGAGGAGTGGATAGAGAGAGGGGGAGTGTGGGGTGCAGCCGGAGGGAATGTATCGAGGGTGTAGAGATGGAAGGAGTGGCGTAGAGAGTGGAAGGTGGGGTTGACGGAATCACTGGGGTCCTGTCAGTGATTAGTTGGCCAAGGAGACTCCAGACATCTCAGGCCAGCGAGATATTTGGAGGAATTTTGATGCTGATGTTTTGGACATTTGGGAGACAAGAAGTTGGTGACAGCTCATAACATTTTAAAAAATACATTTTGAGTGCTCAATTATTTTTTTTTTCCGAATTAAGGGGCAATTTAGCGTGGCCAATCCACCTAACCTGCACATCTTTGGGTTGTGGGGGTGAAACCCACGCAGACACGGGGAGACAGCTGACCAGCGTTGACAAGGGTTTCATGGAGAGGTTGAAAAAGTGGGAATAGAAATAGTGAGTCTTGATAATGATAAAATCTGAGCTTTGAAATTCTACTCAGGGCAAAGAGAGAGCGGGGCAGTGAGATCAGTTTGAGGTTGTTCAAATTGTGCAGCCAAATTGTGTGTATTGAAGGATTTGGGGTCGGTTTAAGATTTAATTGAGAGTTTGGATGGGGGCTTTGTTTCGGGTCAGAGTTACGATTAGGGTTAGGGGTTAAGTTTGGGGTAGGAATACCTCAGATAGTGTAGACTGTTGGGTTAATGTGAGATCATCAAGTTAAACATCTTATTTGAAATACAGGTGATGGGATGGGAGACGCCTGTGAAGGAGATTTTGATGACGATAAGATTATTGATGTCATCGACGTTTGTCCCGAGAATGCTCAGATTGCACTCACTGATTTCCGAGCCTATCAGACAGTGATACTGGACCCTGAGGGAGATGCACAGATTGATCCAAACTGGGTCGTCTTAAACCAGGTAAGTCACCTGTCAGTGTATGATCCACCTCAAGTATCTCACCTGTCTGTGTAAGATCCACCCCAATCCCTCACCTGTCAGTGTAAGATCCACCTCAAGTATCTCACCTGTCTGTGTAAGATCCACCCCAATCCCTCACCTGTCAGTGTAAGATCCACCCCAATCCCTCACCTGTCGGTGTAAGATCCACCCCAATCCCTCACCTGTCGGTGTAAGATCCACCCCAATCCCTCACCTGTCAGTGTAAGATCCACCCCAATCCCTCACCTGTCAGTGTAAGATCCACCCCAATCCCTCACCTGTAGGTGTAAGATCCACCTCAATCCCTCACCTGTCTGTGTAAGATCCACCTCAATCCCTCACCTGTCAGTGTAAGATCCACCTCAATCCCTCACCTGTCGGTGTAAGATCCACCCCAATCCCTCACCTGTCGGTGTAAGATCCACCCCAATCCCTCACCTGTCAGTGTAAGATCCACCCCAATCCCTCACCTGTCTGTGTAAGATCCACCTCAATCCCTCACCTGTCAGTGTAAGATCCACCTCAATCCCTCACCTGTCAGTGTAAGATCCACCTCAATCCCTCACCTGTCGGTGTAAGATCCACCCCAATCCCTCACCTGTCAGTGTAAGATCCACCCCAATCCCTCACCTGTCAGTGTAAGATCCACCCCAATCCCTCACCTGTCAGTGTAAGATCCACCCCAATCCCTCACCTGTCAGTGTAAGATCCACCTCAAGTACCTCACCTGTCAGTGTAAGATCCACCTCAAGTACCTCACCTGTCAGTGTAAGATCCACCCCAATCCCTCACCTGTCGGTGTAAGATCCACCCCAATCCCTCACCTGTCAGTGTAAGATCCACCCCAATCCCTCACCTGTCGGTGTAAGAGCCACCTCAAGTACCTCACCTGTCAGTGTAAGATCCACCCCAATCCCTCACCTGTCGGTGTAAGATCCACCCCAATCCCTCACCTGTCAGTGTAAGATCCACCCCAATCCCTCACCTGTCGGTGTAAGATCCACCCCAATCCCTCACCTGTCAGTGTAAGATCCACCCCAATCCCTCACCTGTCGGTGTAAGATCCACCCCAATCCCTCACCTGTCGGTGTAAGATCCACCCCAATCCCTCACCTGTCAGTGTAAGATCCACCCCAATCCCTCACCTGTCGGTGTAAGAGCCACCTCAAGTACCTCACCTGTCGGTGTAAGATCCACCCCAATCCCTCACCTGTCAGTGTAAGATCCACCCCAATCCCTCACCTGTCAGTGTAAGATCCACCCCAATCCCTCACCTGTCGGTGTAAGATCCACCCCAATCCCTCACCTGTCAGTGTAAGATCCACCCCAATCCCTCACCTGTCAGTGTAAGATCCACCCCAATCCCTCACCTGTCGGTGTAAGATCCACCCCAATCCCTCACCTGTCAGTGTAAGATCCACCCCAATCCCTCACCTGTCAGTGTAAGATCCACCCCAATCCCTCACCTGTCAGTGTAAGATCCACCCCAATCCCTCACCTGTCGGTGTAAGATCCACCCCAATCCCTCACCTGTCGGTGTAAGATCCACCTCAAGTACCTCACCTGTCAGTGTAAGATCCACCCCAATCCCTCACCTGTCTGTGTAAGATCCACCCCAATCCCTCACCTGTCGGTGTAAGATCCACCTCAAGTACCTCACCTGTCGGTGTAAGATCCACCCCAATCCCACACCTGTCAGTGTAAGATCCACCTCAATCCCTCACCTGTCAGTGTAAGATCCACCTCAAGTACCTCACCTGTCGGTGTAAGATCCACCCCAATCCCTCACCTGTCAGTGTAAAATCCACCCCAATCCCTCACCTGTCGGTGTAAGATTCACCCCAATCCCTCACCTGTCGGTGTAAGATCCACCCCAATCCCTCACCTGTCGGTGTAAGATCCACCCCAATCCCTCACCTGTCGGTGTAAGATCCACCCCAATCCCTCACCTGTCAGTGTAAGATCCATCCCAATCCCTCACCTGTCGGTGTAAGATCCACCCCAATCCCTCACCTGTCGGTGTAAAATCCACCCCAATCCCTCACCTGTCGGTGTAATATCCACCCCAATCCCTCACCTGTCGGTGTAAGATCCACCCCAATCCCTCACCTGTCGGTGTAAGACACAAACTAAATTTGGGCTGGGTTTGAGACAAATGTCTGCACATCTGTTTGAGAAATGTTTCCATGTGCGTCATATGTAATTATCTTACAAACCCCTGAAGTAAACAGTTAAACTCACTGCCATTAGGTTTAGTTAATCTGTATTCATAATGCTGACCGCCTGCAATGTTCAATTTGGGCAGATCTAGCTGCCAATTTGAGTTTCTTTCTGTTAATTTGAAATTTTTGCAGTTGACAGCATTGGTTACACTAGACTGCTATAACGATTTGTGCTGAGACAGTGATACTTAATGATGTTATTTCATGCAGAGGGTAACTTGTTCTTACAAGCTTTGCATGTCTCTTTCAAGGCAACACTGCCATTTCAGTGCAGATGTGACTGTAACAGCAGTGTTCCAGCCATGTAGCAACTTTAATGTTCAACAGTTTGTGGTTTATTTTAAAGATGTGTCTAAGAGTTGTAACCATTACTCATGGTTTGTGATAATTGCAGGGAATGGAGATTGTCCAGACAATGAACAGTGATCCAGGTCTCGCTGTTGGTAAGATTCGCCTACCTTTTTATATTTTTAACTGATGGAGAAATAGCTCAAACCTGGAATCGATATTTCACTGTCCTGGGAGTGCAGAGGGAACTTTACTCTGTGTCTAACCCCGTGCTGTACCTGTAGTGGGTGCCTGGAACTCACTGCCGGAGGAGGTGGTGGAAGCAGGGATGATAGTGACGTTTAAGGGGCACCTTGACAAATACATGAATAGGATGGGAATGGAGGAATACGGACCCCAGAAGTGTAGAAGATTTTAGTTTAGACAGGGCAGCATGGTCAGGGCAGGCTTGGAGGGCCGAAGGGCCTGTTCCTGTGCTGTACTTTTCTTTATTCTTTGTTCTATCCAGTGAGTATTTGATGGGGATAGTGTAGACGGAGCTTTACTTTGTGTCTAATCCCATGCTGTACCTGACCTGGGAGTGTTTAATGGGGACAGTGTAGAGGGAGCTTTACCCTGTATCTAACCCCGTGCTGTAGCTGTCCTGGGAGTGTTTGATGGGGACAGTGTAGAGGGAGCTTTACTCTGTATCTAACCCCGTGCTGTACCTGCCCTGGGAGTATTTGATGGGGACAATATAGAGGGAGCTTTACTCTGTATATAACCCCGTGCTGTACCTGTCCTGGGAGTGTTTAATGGGAACAGTGTAGAGGAAGCTTTACTCTGTATCTAACCCCGTGCTGCAGCTGTCCTGGGAGTGTTTGATGGGGACAGTGAAGAGGGAGCTTTACTCTGTCTCTAACCCCGTGTTGTACCTGCCCTGAGAGTGTTTGAAGGGGACAGTGTGGAGGGAGCTTTACTCTGTATCTAACCCCGTGCTGTACCTGCCCTGGGAGTGTTTGATGGGGACAGTGTAGAGGGAGCTTTACTCTGTATCTAACCCCGTGCTGTACCTGTCCTGGGAGTGTTTGATGGGGACAGTGTAGCGTGAGCTTTACTCTGTATCTAACCCCGTGCTGTACCTGTCCTGGGAGTGTTTGAAGGGGACAGTGTAGAGGAAGCTTTACTCTGTATCTAACCCCGTGCTGTACCTGTCCTGGGAGTGTTTGATGGGGACAGTGTAGAGGGAGCTTTACTCTGTATCTAACCCCGTGCTGTACCTGTCCTGGGAGTGTTTGATGGGGACAGTGTAGAGGAAGCTTTACTCTGTATCTAACCGCATTCTGAGCGAGGAAGGTTATTCTGCCAGGATTTCTTGGCTCTTTGGTGTGATGGCCTCTTGCATGGAAGTGGCTCCTCTTCCACATCATGTCCCAACATCCGTGCTGCTCAGAATCAGAGATAATGCAGGGTGCACTTTTTTCCCAAACCCTTTTCGACCTCCCCCCTTCCTGAACTCTCAGTGTCTGAGAATGAAAAGCTGTGGCCTCCATCTTGTTGAAGCTTTAATCTGAGGGACTTGTTCTTTCTCCTCAGGTTACACAGCCTTTAATGGTGTGGATTTTGAAGGAACGTTTCACGTTAACACAATAACGGATGATGACTATGCTGGGTTTATCTTCGGCTATCAGGACAGTTCCAGCTTCTATGTGGTGATGTGGAAACAGACAGAACAAACGTATTGGCAGGCCAATCCTTTCCGAGCTGTGGCTGACCCCGGAATCCAGCTCAAGGTGAGCGACTTCTCCGGATCTGCAATCTGCATCATCATTGATGGGATGTCCCCTTGGCCCGGACCTCAGGACAAGAGCTTGGTCTACACCCATAGAACCGCAACGCCCCATCTCGCACCCTGCGTCACACCCTCCTCCCTTTATATCTCCGCTGCCCATCCGTGTTTGCAACTCCTCATCGTCCGTTCCTCTTTCCATGTCACCTTCTCCAATCTGATTTGCCAGCTCCAGATCTTCACCTCTTTGCTTTCGTATTCTGGTCTCGTCGAAATAAATCTGTGTGTTTGTTGACACACTTTGTGTCCACTGCATTGCATGGCCAAATGACCTACCTGCACATCTTTGGGTTGTGGGGGCAAGACCCACGTAGAGTCTTTGGGGAGAATGTGCAAACTCCACACAGACAGTGACCCAGAGCCAGGATCAAACCCGGGTCCTCAGCGCAGTGCTAACCACTGCACCACCGTGCCGCCGTGCTATTGCATATTTCTATCTTTGTCGATTTATATACCTGCTCGTCATCCCCATTTGCATTCTTCAGTGTAATGTGAGAGGTGAAACTTATTGGGGAATAGCAGAGGAAGTGGGACTGACTGGATAACATTTTCAAAGAACCAGCAGTACTGCAATGGGCCAAATGGCCTCGTCCTCTTGAATTGTACGATTTTTCGAAGCACAGTGTGAGACTGCTAGGTGTCTGTGTGCACCGGGTGGAATATAAACTTTCAAATAGATACATCCCTTACATTAATAGTCATTCTGTATTGATTAGAGCTCGATCGGATCTGTGGCCGTGCCAACACCATCTCACTACCTGTCCAGGAGAAGAGATTAATCAATATGGCAGGTGTACCATTCATCAGATAGAAACATGAGGCGGCACGGTGGCGCAGTGGTTAGCACTGCTGCCTCGCGGCGCTGACGACCCAGGTTCGATCCCGGGTCACTGTCCGTGTGGAGTTTGCACATTCCTCCCCGTGTTTGTGTGGGTTTCACCCCCACAACCCAAAAGATGTACAGGTTAGGTGGATTGGCCACGCTAAATTGCCCCTTAATGGGAAAAAAAATTGGCTACTTTGAACTTATGGAAAAAAAAAGAAAAATAGAAACATAGAAAATAGTAGCAGGAGGAGGCCATTCAGCCCTTCCAGCCTGCTCCGCCATTCATTATGATCATGGCTGACTTAATATCCAACTTAATATCCTGATCCCCCCTTCCTCCCATATCCTTTGATTTCCTTCACCCTAAGTTCTATATCTAATTGCTTCTTGAAAACATGCAATGTTTTGGCCTGAACTACTTCCTGTGGTAACGAATTCCAGACTCACCACTCTCTGGGTGAGGAAATTTCTCCTCATCTCTGTCCTAAATGGGTTACTCCGTATCCTCAGACTGTGACCCATGGTTCCCCCACCATCAGGAACATCCTTCCTGCATCTACCCTATCTAGTCTGGTTAGAATTTTATAAGTTTCTATGAGAAAAAAAAACATTTGGCCACATTTGGAACACAGTGTTCAATTCTGGTCGCCACACTACCAGAAGGATGTGAAGGTTTTTTGAGAGGGTACAGAAGAGATTTACCAGGATGTTGCCCGGCATAGAGGGCATTAGCTATGAGGAGAGGTCGGAAATCGGATAAACTTGGTTTGTTCTCACTGGAAGGACGGAGGTTGAGGGACAACCTGATAGAGGTATACAAAATTATGAGGGGCATAGACAGAGTGGATAGTCAGAGGCTTTTACCCAGGGTGAAAAGTCAATTACTAGGGGGCATGGGTTTAAGGTGTGAGAGGCAAAGTTTAGAGGAGATGTACAAGAGAAGTTTTTTTTAAACACAGAGGGTAGTGGGTGCCTGCAACTCGCTGCCGGAGAAGGTGGTGGAAGTAGGTACGATAGTGACGTTCAAGGGGCGTCTTGACAAATACATGAATAGGAAGGGAATGGAGTGATACGGACCACGGAAGTGTAGAAGGTTTTAGGTTAGACTGGCAGCATGGTTGGCACGGGCTTGGAGGGACGAAGGGCCTGTTCCTGTGCTGTACTTGGAGGGCCGAAGGGCCTGTTGCTGTGCTGTACTTTTGTTCTTTGTTTATCCCCCTCATTCTTCTGAACTCTAGCGAATACAATCCTACCTGAGTGACAATCAGGAAGTCATGCGAGGTGAACAGGCTTGTTAGGGATGCACTGGGTAAAGTTTCTCATCAGGGAGTAGAAAGAAGTTACTCGTTAACGGATGATTAACCGGTTATAGTTAGAGAACACTGGTGTAAACAGCAATACATGAAGAGGATCTATTTCATTAAATCTAGAAAAGGTACAGACATCAGAGCTCCTTTTAATTTAGTCTTTCTAAGGGTGACATAAGCTTTGATCTGCTGATCTTTGAATTGATACTGATCTCCCAAACACAACATATAGTGGCATGTATTTCACTCCATCACTGTCTTCATGTAGAGAAGACTTTCATTGTTGTCCAGCCTTTCAGCTTGTAATGGAGGTAAAGGATGTGTGAGAATATCCACTGTAAACTAAGGTATCTTTGTACTGATAGAATGTCTCAATTTTCCACAAATAGGCAGTGAAATCTCAGACGGGCCCAGGGGAACACCTGCGAAATGCCCTCTGGCACACAGGAGACACCAGCAATCAGGTCAAACTCCTGTGGAAAGATCCCAGGAATGTGGGGTGGAAAGACAAGACGTCATATCGCTGGTTCCTGCAACATCGTCCCCAGGTCGGGTACATCAGGTGGGTTACAACCCCAGCGTCAGATACACCAAGGACTGGAGGGGAGGCGGGGGAGGTGTAAGGGGTCAAAGCCCAAAGGTGGGGGCCATGAAGGGGAGAGTGGGGGGGGGGGGGGAGCGGGTGGAGAACAGTGTCACAGTTCCATGGGTGAGGAACATTGATCCAGGATGTAGAGTCACAGGCCCGGGGTGGGGCAGGAGGGCGAGGGGGGGTTACGGTGTGGTGTGATGAGTAGGTCACAGTCCGACCCCATTTCCTCATCATCTCCTCTAATACAGCCACTCACTTCATCACAAACCAGATATTGGGGAAAACATTACCATTCAGTGAGCCCTAGCTGGGAACAAGGCTTGGGTTGTACCATTAGATGTCCATCATTTTCAGTAAGTCGTGTAATAACTTTAGCTCACCGGTTCGGTATGAAACAATTAATGTTTATTTACAACATAGTATCTTACAGAGTGTTGGAGCTTCTTGGCTGCCAGTCAGCATCCGAAATCGACCTGAGGCAAAAATCACAAGCTTGCTAGGGTGAACCCCACCCCCTACCCTATCCTCCTGACTGGCATTTCTAGGTCATGTGACCCTATTGGCCAATCGCCCTTTAAAGGGACCTGATGCCACAGGTTGGATGTCTGCAGAACATGGGTGGTGCCTTTGTGCATCAGTTGCTTCATCTCTGGAATCATTCCCCAACCCCCTCCGAACCTTTCTCCATTCCCCACCCCATCTCCCTCACCCCACTGAGCCTCTGTTTCCTTCTTGCAGAGTGCGCCTGTATGAAAGAACAGAGGTCGTTGCGGATTCAGGAACAATCATTGACACCACGATGCGTGGAGGGAGACTCGGAGTGTTCTGCTTCTCACAGGAAAATATCATCTGGGCAAATCTGCGCTACCGCTGCAATGGTGAGAGGGGTGTGGGGCATCGAATGAGGCGAAGAGGGGAGAGTGTGGGGCATCAAAGGAGGAATGAGGGGATGGGGAGGGTCAGGGCAGTGAATAAGGGATGTATGGGGGACACTGAATTATTACTTCAACCTGACATGGGGTCTTTGGGACATTCACTAGGAGTTATAATGAAGAAGTACAGGAGGAGTAGAGATATTTAGGGGTCCGTGTGTACAAATCATTATAAGCTAGTACTCAGGTGCAAAAATAATTTAAAAGGTAAACTGGATATTGATCTTTGTTGTTTTTTAAAAAGTTTTTATTCTCCATTTTCACATTTTCCTCCAAAATTCCCCCCCCCCCCCCAAACAGTAACAAATACAAAGTCAATCCCCTTAACAATAACAACGACCCCATCCTCCCACCATCCCAAACAGCGGCCCACCTGTCAATATCTGCATCCAATAAAACAAACCCTCCCACGGTGGAAACAAAAAAACAAAGGAGAAAAAAGAAAGGAGTCCGGGACCACCCATGGTCACCCTAGAGTCCAATCTCCCCCCCCCCCCCCCCCCCCCCCAGCGCCGCCCTGGTCACCCTAGAACCCACTCCCCCCCCCCCCCCCCCCCCCCCCCCCGGTCACCCTAGAATCTACTCCCCCCCCACCCCACACTCAACGCCGTCCAACCTCCGAAAGAGGTTGTATGTGATACCCAAGAGTTGTAAACCCCCCCCCCCCCCCCTCTTGTAAAACTCCTTCCCCCAAACTTTCCACCCCGGCTAGACCACTCGGACCCAGTTCTGCCAGGCACCAATGGCAGCAGCCCCTCCCCCCACCTCCCATTCACTGGCCGGCGGAGGCCCCCACTCGGGTCCCCTTCCCTCTTGCCTGGCCCAAGGAAAGCCTAGAAATCCCCTTTCAGCATGCACACCCCGCATATCCACCTACACCCCAAAGAGCCCTCGCTTCGAGTGCAAATCCCATCGCTTCCCTTGTCCAAATATATACACCATTAGCTCCTTTAGCCCATACACCCGGACGCTGTGAAACAAAAAAAGAGACAAAAAAGAAGAAAATACAGTCCTGAGGTTATATCGGCACATGGCCATTTCTCAATTCTGCCACAGTCCTTCTGCCTCGCAAACTCCTCCGCTGCTTCCGCCGTTCCAAAATAAAAGTCCTGAGCTTGTAAGTCACCCTCAGCTTCGCTGGATATACAATGCCGCACTGCACCTTGCTAGTGTACAGTGCCCTCTTCACCCGGTTGAAAGCAGCCCGCCTCCTAGCCAGCTCCACTGTAAAGTCCTGATATACACGTATACCAACTCCAGCCCACTGCACCACCCGCTTCTGCTTGGCCCAGCACAGGACCTTCTCTTTCACACAGTACCTATGGAAGCACAAAGTCACTACTCTTGGTGTCTCACCCGCCTTTGGTACAGGCCTCCCCGACCGATGAGCCCGATCCAGTTCATATCGGAAGGGATCCTCCCCCTGCCCCAATAGTTTCGCCAGCATAGCGGCAATATACTCCGTCGGCCTTGGCCCTTCAACTCCTTCGGGCAGCCCCAACAATCCTCAAATTCTGTCGCCTGGACCTGTTTTCCAGATCTTCCAATTTTCCTCACAGATCCTTGTTCACCTCCATCACCTTCCGCATCTCCTTCCCCATCGAGGCACATTGATCACCGTGCTGCAATAATGTCTCCTCCACTTCCTTCAGCGCCTCCCCTTGCGCCTGCACACTCCGCCATTGCACTCGCCACCGCCATCATCACCGGGGAAATCGCCTCCTCCACCAGCACACTCAAAACCTCCCTCATCTCCTTCCTCATCGCCTCCAGGTGTTTTGTAAACTGCCTTTCGAATTCTGCAGCCATTACCTTAGTTATTTCTTCAGCCGTAGGCAACGTGGCCTCCCCTGGTGCTCCAGCCTCCTTTTTCCCTGGTGGCCTCTCCACTCCCCAAGGGGCCCTCAGCTGTTCTTTTACCGGCCGTTTTCTTGCTGATCCTGGACATCTTCTTCTGCTGTGCCTCCTCCGTGCCTTCTCCCTGCCTTTGACGCCTCCGTGGACCCTGGGACCGGACTTAAAGCCCCGAAAATGCCGTTCCCGATCGGGATCACTCCGTTGCGCGGCCGCCTCCCGCCCGCCGTCACCCATTGATCTTTGTTTTAAGAGAACTGCAATATAAACGGAGGAAGGAGGGCAGCACGGTGGCACAATGGTTAGCACTGCTGCCTCATGGCGACGAGGTCCCAGATTCGATCCCGGCTCTGGGTCACGGTCCGTGTGGAGTTTTCACATTCTCCCCGTGTCTGCGTGGGTTTCGCCCCCACAACCCAAAGATGTGCAGAGTAGGTGGATTGGCCACGCTAAATTGCCCCTTAATTGGAAAAAATGAATTGGGTATTCTAAATTTATGAAAAAATGCTGTGAGGATTGGTGATCGGCCAACACGTTGGGGAAGGTTTAGAAACCAGCACCAGCAAAGGATGAGACTGGGGAATTAGTAATGGGGATAAAGAAAAGGCAGATACTTGTATTACGGACACGTGGGTGAGGTGAATTGAATTATTATTACTGCTGTCCCTCTTTTGCCTGTGACTGTTAGTTTAATTTCTAACTCAATTTATTTCCCTTAGTATCCTTACCCTTGTTGAAGTGGGCAATAGTGTGTTTCCCAAACCCTGGTTTATGAGGTCCAGAGTTAACAATCTCACAGCAAATTCTTTAAGGTGGAACAAAACTAGGATTTATGAACACATTCACATTCGAGGGATGGATCGTGACGCACATTCACACACTCGCGAGCTTGCACAGTAGGAAAGGCAGAGAAAGGAAGGAAAAGAAGTTAAAAATTGCAAGCTACTTAGAAAAAAAAATCAACAGTGTTGGCATAATTTCACTAGAGGAGAGTTGTATAATTAAAGTAATTCAAAGTCTAAGTCATGTGACAGGGTGGTTTGGAGTTGAGCCGTTCAGCCAACGCTGTGTTGTTCAGCCTCTTTATTAAAACCCATTGTGTTTTGAGCAGGTAACTGAGGAACCATTTACACAATGGTGGAGATGAGGAGGCACAAATAGATCTGCCCCTGCCCCGAGCTGGTTGGTACAGACGTCTCGTCTAATAGTTGTTTGTGTTGGTTTGGCTGGAATGTTTACACAATGCAAAGTGTGTTCACGTTCCACGTGTTTGATGAGTTAGCCTTTGTCCATTTTTAAACTGCTCAGAACCTTTGAGAACTACAATCTTGCAGTCAATGGTGGCCATTACATCAGTCCAGCCATAATGCCCATCATTTTTAAAAAGAGTTTAAACAAGACAATAGGGGAGGGAAACGTTTTTTTTTAAAAAAAAATTTTTTTAATTTTTTTTTTTAAAGGCGTACCCAATTATTTTTTCCAATTAAGGGGCAATTTAGCGTGGCCAATCTACCTATCCTGCACATCTTTGGGTTGTGGGGGTGAAACCCACGCAGACACGGGGAGAATGTGCAAACTCCACACGGACAGTGACCCAGAGCCGGGATTCGAACCCAGGTCCTCAGCGCCGTAGGAAACGTATTTTTAAGTTTTTCTCTCTTCTTGACAAAGAAAGGGAAAAAGAAAGAATAGCTCTAGCAGAACAAAAGGAAAGAGAAAGGGAAATACAGATCAGAGAAAAAAAGAAGGGGAAAAGAAAGAATAGCAGAACAAAACCAGTTCAAACTCAAAGCGAAAGTAAAACCAACTCCCAGAGCCATAGCCCAGCTCCACCCGCACAATGATATCACTGAAGCCATGTGACAAGACAAAAACAGTCCTTAAAGGGACACTCCTGTGACACCACCTAAAAGGTTACTGCACAAAGTAAGAGCTCATGGTGTTTGAGGTGATATATTTGCAAGGATAGAGGATTGACTATCAGCAAATAGAGAGTTGGGATAAATGGATCGTTTTCAGGCTGGCAAAGTGTAACTAGTGGACTGCCACTGGGATCAATGCTGGAACTGCAACTAATTACAATCTATTTTAATGACTTAGGTGATGGGATGTCTGCATTGTAGCCAAATCTGTTGACGATACAGAGCTTTACAGCAGAGCAAATTGTGAGCATACAAAAGCTTGCAGAGGGATAGGAGCCATGGTACATGGAGTTAAAATGTGGCTCATCCAAGATCTAATTGATTGGCAAAACAGTTCTGATGGATTCTTGTTCCTATGTTCCATCGGTTGTTCTCGGACAACCTAGTGGGTATAGGAGGACGCAAAAGACCGCTGTCCACATTATAAATCTGATATATCTCCATTTCTCACACTGGGGATGCCATTTGACAGACACTAAAGGGCCACAGTCTGTGCTGCTACAGCTTCAGGCCCACCCACTAGATGGACTGTCCTCATGCATCTGTGGAGCGGGAAGGGAGCTAACGTTTCGAGTCTGGAGACTCTTTGCCAAAGCTGTTAATGTTTTGCATCTGGAAGACCCTTTTGTCAAACCTGGGATAATTGTTTTTTGTACACTTCCAATTTGCTCAAGTGACTGCTCTCTGCCATAATGCCCAGTGATGATTCAGTCACTCTCGGCAAACGAGTAATTAAAACTATAGGGCGTTAAATATTTCTCCCCTGCAACTCCATATACCTTCTGTTTCCCCTCTGCATCACTCTTTGCCTCCTTTAATTATTCTGCTTTTGTCTTCCTCAGACACGATTCCAGATGATTTCCACCCAACACAACTTCAGTATCAGTTTTGAAGGCCTGACCTCCTGAACCAACAAAAGCCTCTGGTACTGCTAAACCCTGGCAAGTGACAACCTCTCATCAAGCTTCCAATCAACATTTCTGGAATCTTCCCCACAGCGTCAGTGAAACCAATGATTCAAACATTTGGATCTTCCCTAGATCGTGGGACAGAACATCTGATTGATCATGCAATCAAATCCTTGTCACTCACAATCAATCAATTGACTGGTTGCTGGACTTTACTATTGTGCCTCGTAATTTGTCCATTTCCCAACCAAAGATCCAAGTTTGGTCAATGTTACAACAGCACAGTCTGATTGAATGATTTGCACATGTTGATGCAAAGGAGGAGCAAGACATGGTGAAGTTGAGATTGCTTTTTGTCAGTGTTGGAGCTCAATGAGCAAGGTAGAATCGTAACATAATACAGTATTCGATCGGTCATGTGTTGGCTCTTACTGCCATTGTGTTTCATCCTACACCCCTGCTTTTTGTCCACAACTTTAAAATTCCTCATGCTTAAGTATTTGTTCAGCTCCCTTTGAAAATTACTTATCCAAATAGCTTCTATCATCTATTCGGGTAGAGGGCTTTATTTTTGCTGAAGACTTGCTCTTTCCAGATCCCAACAGCTTGGAGAATATTTCATTGAATTGTCCCTCTAGATTTTTGTTTTCCCAATTATTTCTCTGCTTATCGACCCACTCAACAGAGGGAATAGTATTTCTCTGTCAAAACGTCTTGTCCCCATGGAGTAAGTGAACTGCATCTCACTTCCTAATGGCAGAAGATTTTTTGATTGGCATAAGTAGCATTGATTCACTATATTTTTTAATGAACAGGATTAATTAACACTACATACCATTTCACACCCAAAGACAACTGATTAAATAGTGCAAGTTCAATGACATAAAAGCCATTGCAACATGGGTGTAATTTAATCTCAGTTGGCTGGTTTGTGACGTGGAGCAACGGCAACAGCGCGGGTTCAATCCCCATACCGGCTGAGGTATACATAGAGACCCCACTGTCTCAACTTTGCCTGTGTGGTGACGCTCAGGTTAAATCTACACCTGTCAGCCCTCAAAGAGAAATGCAGCCTACGATCCTCTGGGACTGTGGCAACATTTACATTTTACTGCAATACGGATTCTAATTAAAAGAACATTGCCTCTTTATTTTAGTATCTTATCAAATGATTATCTTACAGGATGCATACATCAAAACCTCTGGTCGCTTTGCAAATCTGTTAGATGGCCTCTTAACTTTTACTCTATCTCTTAGATCACATCTTAACCTTTCCTCTTTCGGTTAGATCATCTCTTAACCGTTCCTCTCTATATCGCTTAGATTGCCGCTTAACCATCTCCATTTCAAGAATAGTCCGACTGTGCCTCACTATTTTCGCAACTAAAGTCTGTCTTCCCTGCTACAAGCCAATAAAACTCTGCTGTACGTTTTGAGGCCTTTGCATTTTTCCTTTAGTGTGATACCTCGATGAAATATCGCCGAGTCCTTCACAGTTATTCACTTGTCCGATTTGACCAAATCCCAGCTGCCAATCCTGCCTCCCTTTGTAAGATTCGGGGAGGATTTGGTGCAAGTCCTTGGCAATGGGAATCAGTGAAGTCGGTAATTTCCACAGCCACATCAAAGCATTGGTGGGAGATACACAGGACCCACTTACCAGACCCCCTCCCCCAGTTGCCAATCTCTCACCTTATTCTGTTAATATTCAAAAGATAAACAGTTAGGACCTTTTTGTTTGAAGGTTAGTGTTTTGCTCCCCCACCCAGTCATGGTTTGTTCTTTTGCTCCTGACGTTGCCACATCCAATCAAAATGTCACCTCAGGGCAGCACTTCAGGAGCCTGGTTTGTGACTTTCCAATATCTGTTGACCATCTAACAAATCCTGAGCCCAGATTCTAAACTTCCACAACACTGGGAAGAAACTATTGACAGTTAGTGATGGACAGGATATGTGGACAAGGACAATACAATGAACAAGAGGACTGACAGCTTTTAACCAATTCAGCTCTTCAAAATAGTCTTGATTATATTTACATGGACTTCCATATTTATATGGACTTTACTGGCATGGAATTTAACTAAATCAGAGGTGACCCAAATATAACCCATATTATCACGCATTTTTATTCACTACTAAGATTTTACGAATGAAACCTTTCCTGCTTGAGTAAGAACAAAACCATAGAACTACTCCCAAAAGTGAGCAAAGATTGTTTCTTTTTAAGATGGGCTAAAAGAACCCCTGCAATGCACGATTCTAGACCAATGTACAGGTGCCGGAATGTGGCGACTAGGGACTTTTCACAGTAACTTCATTTGAAGCCTACTTGTGACAATAGGCGTTTTTCATTTCATGTAAACAGCATCTTTTCACAATTTAAACATCTTAGTGTCACACTCCATTTGTTACTCTGAAATACAGTGACTGTTACTATGTAGTCAGACCTGGCAGCTAACCAGCAGTTAGCAACATCCAGTTCATTTACATTTGGTGGTGTTATTTGAGAGAAGCTTCCTATTCTTTCCAATATTGTCACCTGATCTTCAACACCACTGACAAGGGCCTTTCAAGTGCATGTTTCATCCAAAGGCATCAGATAAGATGATCAAAGATGTGTACTCCATCACTCCAATTAACACACAAACACACACAAACACTACCTGGGCAGGTTCATATATTAGAAACAAAGTAAAGCTCCCTCTAAACTATCCACACCAACAACTTGTCCAGGACAGGTACAGCACAGGGTTAGATAGTTCCATCTACATTGTCCCCATCAAACACTCCCACGACAAGTACAGCACAGGTCTGGATACAGAGTAAAGCTCCCTCTACACTGTCCCCGTCAAACACTTCCAGGACAGACACAGCATATGGCTAGATACAGAGTAAGAGTTCCTCTACACCAAGAATAATGTACAAACATCTTGCATTTCATTGCAAGATATAAACCAGATGGATTTCTTCACGATCTATTTTCCAATGTGACCCCATTTGAAAGTTAACGTCTCCCAACACCAACAAAAACATAACAGCAATAAAGCAGTACAGCAATATCCAATATATCGTTATTACAGTTTGTATATTATCGATCCACATCAAATATTTTGTCAAAATGTTATTTTATGTATTCAAGTCAATTATTTCATTTGGACTGCTCCAGCTCACAGACCTTGTCCAGGAAACACCGGATATTATTGATGTTTGCATTTCCATCCTGCATTACTGATCTTTAGCAACGTCAAACCAAGGTTCTCTATTCTTCACAATATTGATTTTAATGTGAGATGAGTCAAATAAACTTCTAATTTTCTACTGAAGATTTCAAATGGCACAAAATAAGTTTTGTCTCAGTGGCTGCAATTTCACTACAGAATCTGCTACACACAATGCAGCTTTCAAATAAAATGGATTAATTCATAAGGCACTAATTGATGGTGGAAGCGCGGCACAGTGGTTAGCACTGCTGCCTCAGCGCTGGGGATCCGATTTCAATTCCAACCTTGGGCGGCTGGCTGTGAAGTTTGCACGCTCTCCCCGTGTCTGTGTGGGTTTCCTCCGGGTGCTCCAGTTTCCTCCAAAATGGGCAGGTTAGGTGGATTAGCAATGTTAAATTGCCTGTTAAGTGTCCAAAGGTTAGGTGGGATTATGGAGTTACAGGGACAGGGCGGGGGACGTAACCTAGGGTCAGTGTAGATGGGCCGAATGGTCTCCTTCTGCACTGTAGGGATTCTATGAAAATACGTACTGGCGACTGGGGTTTCAGCCAAGCTCTCTATATTCCTGTGATGGAAACTTTGGTGAAATCCTTCCCCACCCAGCCCCACATACACTGTAATAAACCAGTTTGCCTCGCCCCACGCTCAGGTAAGGCAGTGGTGACCAAAGTTGGGGCAATTCTGACACCCCAACGACGAGTGCAGTTGAGACTCTGCAAATGATTTTGTAGTGTCTTTGAGCAGAAGAAACAAGTCCCAATATGGAGATAAGTAGAGCAAGCGCAGAGGTGGACAACACCAGGGTGTCAGAGTGGGGGAAAGTCTAAGATGAGGGGGAGCTTGCGACCCCATCCAACACTCCCAGGACAGGTACAGCCTTGCGGCACAGTGGTTAGCACTGCTGCCTCACAGCACCAGGGACCCAGGTTTGATTGACCTCAGGTGAGTGTGTGGACTTTCTCCCCTTGTCTGCGTTGGTTTCCTAGGTAGGGTGCTCCGGTTTCCAACCTACCCCCTGCCCCACGCCCACAATCCAAATATGTGCAGGTTAGGTGGCTTGGTCATGCTAAATTGCTCCTCAGTGTTCAGGGATGCGTAGGTTACGTTAAGGGGTTCCTGGGATAGGGCGGGGAAGTGGGCTTGGGTGGAGTGCACTTTCAGAGGGTTGGTGCAGTACCGTTGGGCTGAGTGGCCTCCTCCCATACTGTAGGGATTCTGTGATCACAGGGTTAAATAGACTGAAGCTCCTTCTACACTGCACCAAGTTTTGCAAACTTTCTGTGACCTTTCATGTTCTGAAAATCTGCTGCTTCTGGGCCATCCCTGTGGCTGTAAAGTGAGGAGAGAATCGGTTTCCAGGGAAGAAGGTAAGTGAGAAGATATTACGGTGCGAAGGACTGCGAGCAGAAAACCGTTGAACTTTAATTACATTTCATTTACAAAGACAGAAGCCTCACACAAACATAAACTTTAAAAAACATTTACAGTTTAAAATGAAGATCTTTTGACAGTCTGTCAGTACAAGTTATGGTTTGCATTATACCTGAAATCCACTTCAAAATTTCCAAGTTTAGTTATAAAAACAAGACATCAGAAAAATAAATAAATGTTGACAAGTTTGCGGACGGAATCGGATTAAAATGACAATCCGGGGGAAGCTGCTTTGCTGCATCTCTATGAAAAGAAAGGTTTTGCTGCTAATTATGTTTCTGAGCCCATATGGTGGGAGTGAGTGAACTGTTCAGAGTCTGGTGCATATATCTGTTATGCTGGAACGGGATGGAAAGGCTAAGAAATCTCAGGTTAGCTCCAAGTCAAGCAAGTCCCTCCCACATTGGAGTATTTTCTCAATACGATGTGATTATAAGGTGCCGCTCAATTAGCATTTATTATGAAGACTCTTACCTTGAGATCTCTTAGGATAAAAGTGACTTCACTAAATCCTGAAAGCACAGATGTTTCCAAATGATGATGAATATAACTATAATTAAGGGGAGGAGACTGTACGTTAATGAGCCATTTTTTTTAATTACCTGAGCATCTGTGTGAGATTTGTACTGTTTCTGGTCCTTTTCATAAATACCCTTTCACAAAGATCACAAGTTCTAGTGACAAGTTTGGTACAAATGATGATGAGGAGAAAACTTTAAATTCTGCAATTAATTCTACGCTAACTGTAAATTCCCTCATGATCTAAAATCTAAAGTAAATTTGGATTAACAATGAACACTGGATGACCTTCAACATTCTACTCGCTGCTGCACCTTGATTTTTGTTGTTGTGAACCCCTGAACAGTTTTTAAAATACTCCCAGTAAACAGTTCAGAGGCAACAGTACAAGAACCGTTTCCAATTCTCCCCAAACAGATGCAATCTCATTTTGTATTTTAGGGGCAGAATTCCACCGTGACCGTGGACTGCTAACAGTTTGCAACAATCATTTGTTGATCCAGGCTCCTGAATTTAGATCACTCCATTGCTGATCAAAGAACCCCAATGATAGATTTAAACTGTACGAATGGAATCAGCATTACACATCAGGTCTGGAATGAACTAAGAGAAAACAAATACAAAAATACCACAGGGTGAAACATTAATCACACACCCACTATATCTGTAACAGGATACCCTGGTATAATCCACAACATTCAGGTTAAAGGCACACCTGGCTCTGCTCTGTGTTGTATGAAACGTACCATGTTGGCTCTTGTAGTGGTGCACTGCCAGGGGCAACACTCTGCAAAGAACCAGCCCGGCAGTGCAGTGTCATTTACGCAGCACAGCATCATTCCTGGTACTGCATACACAGAAGTTAACAGGGTAGACTAATCTTTCAATTCCAGGGTTGTGTGTGGTTTTGAAGAGTGGGGTTATCAGCATTTTGTGTGCTGATAGCTTGCAGTTCGACTATATCACACAGCATTGTTTTAACTGGTGACCTAGAATTTTCAGGATGGCCTCCAAGTCACGGCCACAAGCCCTTGCAGGTGTTACAAGTACAGCTGATGCCCAACTACCCCGTGAATGTGAGGATTACAGTCGCAGGGAGGCAGCGTTGTTCAGCACGCTATAACTGGGTTGGAGAGGGCCTTCAATCTGTCTCTGCTACGACAGGTTCTGCAATTAATTGGGTGGGGCAGAGAGAGTTACAACTATTACAAGGACCACATGAGAAAGCAGTCTGCTAATTCTGTAACGAGCAGCCGATGTTTGATACAATGATACAGCGCAGGAGGCCATTTGTCCCATTGTAGCTGTGCCAGTTCTTTGGCAACCCCAAAACTCTTCTTTTTTTTTATATATAAATTTAGAATCTCCAATTCATTTTTTCCCAATTAAGGGCAATTTAGGGTTTCCAATTCACCTATCCTGCACATCTTTTTTGGGTTGTGGGGGCGAAACCCGCACAAACACGGGGAGAATGTGCAAACGCCCCACAGACAGTGACCCAGAACTGGGATCGAACCTGGGACCTCGGCGCCGTGAGGCCGCCGTGCTGCCCAACCAATTCTCTTCTGAACTCACTGCATAAAATTATATTTTTTGGTCAATTTCCTTCAATCCTTATCCTCTGGTTCAAAACCTCTAAAAAACGTTTCTAGTATGTGAGCACCTCTGACAGACCATCGTTTATTGTCCATCCCCCAATTACACAGGATATAAAGCACAGAAACAGGCCAACCAGTCCATGGTGATGTTTATGCTCCACTTGAGTCACCTCCATTCTTTCCTCATCTAAATCTATCAACCTAACCCTCTATTCCCATCTCCATCACGTGCTTGTCAAGTTTACCCTGAAATGTATCTATACTTGTTTTAACTGCTCCCTGTGATGGTGAGTTCCACATTCTCACCACTCTTTGGATAAAGACGTTTCTTCTGAATTCCTGATTGGATTTCTGGGTGACTTACCCTATTCTGATGGTTACGAATTATGCTCTTTCCCAAAACTGGAAACATTATTGCTGTATAAGACCTCTATTGGTTACCACTATGTGTTACAGTCCTCCTCAGTATTGACTTGCCCTTCAATACATCCTCAAATATTTTGATTCTAAAATCCAAATCTTTAATGCAAACTGTGAACAGCAGTGATCCCAGCACTGATCCTTGTGGAACATCATTTCCCACCGTCTGTCATTCTGAATAAGAACCCTTTACTCCCACTCTCTGCTTTCTGTATTGAAACCAGTTAGAAATCCATTCTGTCACTTCATTCTCTGAATTTGCACATTACTCTACTGTAGGGAACCTTATAAAAGACTTTTTGAAAATACAGATAAATTACATTTACTGCTTTATCAGAGTCAACACTGTTCCCTCCTTAAAAAATTCAACAAAGTTGGTCAAACACGATTTTCACGTTTGACATCCGTGATTATATGGGCGGCACGGTGGTGCAGTGGGTTAGCACTGCTGCCTCACGGCGCTGAGGACCCGAGTTCAATCCCAGCCCTGGGTCACTGTCAGTGTGGCATTTGCACATTCTCCCCGTCTGCGTGGGTTTCGCCCCCATAACCCAAAGATGTGCAGGGTAGGTGGATTGGCCACGCTAAATTGTCCCTTAAATTGGAAAAAATGAATTGGGTACTCTAAATTTATTTTTAAAAAAACATTCTAAATATTGAACACCTCTTTCTCTTTCACCTACTCCACTCTAAAGAGAACTCCAGGTTCTCCAAATTATCTGAAGTCTCTTATTCCTGATGATTCCAGTAAATCCCCTGCACTCCTTCTCCAAGGATTTGGTATCCTTCTGAAAGTGTGGTGCCCAAAGTTGAACACAATACTCCAGTTGGGGTCTAACCAGTATTTTATAAAGTTTTAGGATGACTTCCTTGCTTTTGCACTCTATGTATATGATGAAGACAAGGACCTCAATATGCTTTTGTTTTACAACAGCTATCTCAACTTGTCCTGCCACCTTCAAAGATTTGTATACTTACACCTCAGACCTTTTGTTTATATTGTCTCCCCATATTCATCCCTCCAAGAGAATCTACAAACTTTGTGTTGAATTTAGTCGGCCACAAGCTCAATTCACCAGTCAGTCTGTGTCCTCTGTACATCCACTATTACCCTCCTCTTGTTTACAAGATTTCTGAATTTCAGGTCGTCTGCAAACTTTGAAATGGTTCCCAGTATACCCAAGAGTAAGTCTCTAATATATATCAGAGATCTGGAGGACCGCACCGTACACCAGTGGAAAAACGGCTGCTCACCACTACTTTCTGCTTTGTGCCTGAACACGTTTTGCATCCATGCTGCCACTATCCCTTCAATCCCATGGACTTTAATTTTGCAAACAAGTCTAATTCGGAACTTTGTCAAACATCTTTTGAAAGTCCGTTTGCACATCAACTGTATTACCCTCAACTTAGTCAAACGTGATTTTCCTTTGCCAAATTTGTGCTGGGTTTCAGTTATCAGCCCAGATCTTTACAAATGCCAATTAATTATGCCTCAGGTTGTTGTCTGATTCCCTATCACTGATGTTATGCCAACTGATCTCTCTTTGCCAGGTTTATTTCTCCCTTGGGCATCGCTGCAGTATTTAAGGACATTGCGATAGAGGGTGTCCTGCGATCCATCTCGCTCCCCAGTGCCGATTCAGTGATGGTAATTTAAAAGGAACCACTGATTGTAAAGTATTTTGGAACATCCTAAGATCATGAAAGTTCTTTACTTCTTCACTTTCTAACAATTTATTTGGTCAAAATAGTGCCAGCACTCTCAATCCGACTTGTCTTTTTAATGCTTATATTTGGAGTCATGTTATTAGTGGCATAGTCCTTAATTTCTATCAAGTGCCCAATATCCATTTGAAATCATTGATTGTCTGTTTCCCCACCTTGAGACAGTGAGCTCCAGGTTGTTACCATTCATTGCATTAAAAAAAATCCTCACATCCCCCCCGCCCCTCCTTGAATCTCTTGCCCCAAACCTTAAACCTATGTCTTTATACATAATTTCTGTGTTAACAACCAGGTGTAACATCAATTTTGTGCATGGTCGTTAAGTCCTCAAGTAAAATATTCTTCTTGATTATACACATAGCTCCCAATATTGCCGTGTGATTTAACCCCTTACCTCCTGATTATAGCTTCAGGTTTAACCCTTTGCTGATTACAATTCACCCCTTCCTTAAGAGTACAGGAACTGGATCTCTCCAACACCTCCACGTCACAATCCCAGCTCCTCCTCCGCCAACATCAGATTTCATCTCACTGAAATGAAATGAATGAAATGAAAATTGCTTATTGTTACGAGTAGGCTTCAATGAAGTTACTGTGAAAAGCCACTCGTCGCCACATTCTGGCGCCTGATCGGGGAGGCCCAGTGTGCTAAACCAGCCCCTAAATCACTCACTAAAGATAAAACTACCTCTGAAGACCGCATTTACACAGCAACGTCATTTTGAATGATACACAATTTATAGTTACATGGGGTCTCACATTCTCCCTGAAGTCTCACAGCCTGAGTGGTTTGTATGTCAGACATTAACCCACTCTCACTCGTGGCTAACAATTCCCATGAGTTCTGATTTTATATGTGTGGGGTTTATTTTTGCATTCACTCTGAAGAAGGCCTACAGCTCTCTGAGATCCCCCTCAGATTCTCCACACCCCTGACTCCAGGCAAGAGAAAGGGGTGTGGAGACAAAACTAACCCCTCAACATGAGCAACATTCTGTTAGCCGACAACATTCAAGTCCAAGTCACTGAGTGTCTTTAAGACAAAGATAGTTTGGTTCTTGATTAACAAGGGGATTATGGGGTTATGAGAATGCAGAAGAATGGGGATGAGAAACATATCAGCCATGATTGAATGGCGGTGCAGGCTCAATGGACTGAATGGCCTAATTTTGCTCTCATGTCTTATGGTGTTACGATTCATCGTATGCAGCATCAATACCATCAGCACTCGGAGGACAACCTCTGGAACTCAGCAATACTGCAAGTAGAATGTGCTGAATTGCTCTTTCCAGCCTGTTCAACTTTGGGACAACTGGATGCAGGGAGGCAGAAAACAGCTAAACTGGCCACGGCAGCAACAGCAATCAATACAAACCTGCATTGCTCCCACAAAAACATGAAGGAACCTTAATAGTAATGGCTCTGGATTAACCCTCACACAAATCCTAAACAGACAACAGGCATCCAAATATATACTGAATGTATATTAATGCCCCGCATGAGTATGAGTGAATACAGCTCTCTCACAGGGGTATGCACCAATGTCTAGTATGTTCCATTAGCCTGTACTAGCTATCATCTCATCTACAAAACCAGGGAGCAACCTTATCCTCACACATGCTTAGAATGGATTCAAACTCCTTCTAATGAGGCAATTCCAGTGGGAAATCATTCAGTTGAGTTCATCATGAGAAATATACACCAAGTAAAACAGTTATTTTTCATGTTAGAAGTGGTGTGAAACACATTTAAATTTCACTTTTGTCTGCATATTATTTAATCTAACCCATGCCTATCTTTTGCCAACCCATGCCGTACATACCTAATTTCCTGTTTATTGCATCAAGTGGGAACATTAAGTGGTTTGCAATAAACCATTTCAAATTCTAAACTCTGTTTGAACTGATGTTTCAGAATATTATGCTTAATTATAATTCAATATTGACCACCTGATTTTATTTTAAACTAAAAACTGATTTATGTCCAGAAACTGGCCCCATATAACACAGACATTTGGATTTTCCCCAGCACAAACTGGAAATCATTTAATATCTTTTCTTTGTGTAACAAAGAGGTGATGTGGAACGCTTGTCATTTCTCTCCAACATGCAGGAACAATGTTAAAATGGAAAGAGTGCAAGACTACTGTAATGCAGCAAACGAGATACATCGACTATTGGAACACGTGTTACAGCACGTGAGACCCATCATGTTCAACACTGCTGTAATGCAGCAGTGTCAGGCACAGCACACTGCAACACTGCTGTAATCACAGTGCCAGGCACAACACATTGCAACACTGCTTAATGCAGCACAGTGTGAGGTACAGCATATTGCAACACTACTGTAATGCAGCACACTGCATCACTGCTGTAATCAGTGCCAGGCACAGCACACTGCAGTAATCAAAGTGTCATGCACAACACATTGCAACACTGCTTAATGCAGCCCAGTGTGAGGTACAGCATATTGCAACACTATTGTAATGCAGCACACTGCATCACTGCTGTAATGCAGCAGTGTGTCAGGCACAGCACACTGCTGTAATCAGTGCCAGGCACAACACATTGCAACACTGCTTAATGCAGCACAGTGAGAGGTACAGCATAATGCAACACTACTGTAATGCAGCACACTGCATCACTGCTGTAATGCAGCAGTGTCAGGCACATCACACTGCATCACTGCTGTAAAGCAGCACAGTGTCCGTCACATCACACTGCATCACTGCTGTCATGCAGCAGTGTCAGGCACAGTGCATTACAACACTGCTGTAATGGAGCACACCATCATGCACAGCACATTGCAACACTGATGTAATGTAGCAGTGTCAGGCACATCACACTGCATCACTGCTGTCATGCAGCAGTGTCAGACACAGTGCATTACAACACTGCTGTAATGGAGCACACCATCATGCACATCACACTGCATCACTGCTGTCATGCAGCAGTGTCAGACACAGTGCATTACAACACTGCTGTAATGGAGCACACCATCATGCACATCACACTGCATCACTGCTGTCATGCAGCAGTGTCAGACACAGTGCATTACAACACTGCTGTAATGGAGCACACCATCATGCACAGCACATTGCAACACTGATGTAATGCAGCAGTGTGAGGTACAGTACATTGCAACAGTATTGTAATGCAGCACACTGCAATACTGCTGTAACAGAGCACAGCATTATGTACAGCACATTGCAACACTGCTGTAATGCAGCACAGCATCAGGCACTGCACTTTGCAACACTACTGCACTGCAGCACAGTGTGAGGTACAGCAATGTCCTGATCAAGCAACAGAAGGCTCTTGAGATCTGCAGCAAACAGCACTGAGATTCTGGGTAATCCTGGTCAGATCATATCACATCACATCATAACAGAGCTTCAAACACTGGGTTCAGAATTGGCAGCTGAGCTGTAACATGCTCTCAATCTGCTTTTTCTATGGGGGAATGGATCAGGGAATTGACATAAAAGAAATTGGCAGTGAACTAACACTTGACTGATATCAAATGAGCCAAATATCAAGAACCGAACAAATTAAAAACATTCTGTACATTACAATTCCAAGTAACAATGGCTGTGATCTACAGACTTCACTCAGACACCCGAGCATAGCTCCAACTCTGGGTGGTGTGCAGACACACAGCAGCACGTGCTGCATCTCCTATTGCTGGAGTATTGTATGGGCAGTGCCAGTAGAGGCTTGGATACTGATAGGGGGAGACTACCCTGACTGTTGGACACAGTATTTGTTTCTCCAGATTGTACCAGTGTAGGAATATTCAACACCCCAAGGTTTCTGTGCAATTTCCACAAAAGGTCATTGGACCCTGGCACTCAGGGTGTGGTTCTGACCAGAGTATTCATCATACACTGATCCAGACAGTGATCGAAACTTCAAAAAACCTGCCTTGTTGCTAAGACAGGGACAGAGGAAGCCATTCAGCCCCTCAAGCCTGTTCTGCTGTTCACATTCCCAGAATAAATTTTTTAAAATTAGATCATGGCTGATATGAATCTCAGCTATTTATTCTCTCCAGATTCCTTGATAATCTGACCTCCAAAAAAACTATTGATCTCAATCTTGATAAGTTGCAATTGACCCTCAGTCTTTTTTTCGGGCAGAGTTCCAGATTTCTACTGCCCAGTGTGTGAAGAAGTGCTTTCTGATATCACTCCTGAATGACCTGGCTCCAATTTGGAGGTTCCGCCCCTTTGATTTGGATGCCCCCCACCTACCCACCAGAGGAAACAGTTTCTCTTACCACCCATCAACGCCTTAATTTTTAAAAAGATTTCAATCAGATCAGACCTCAATCTACTAAATTCATAGGAATGCAAACCAGCTTTGTGTAACCTGTCTTCATAATTCAACCCATTGAGCTCCAGTATTATTCTAGTGAATTACACATCACATCCTTTAAGGCCATCTTCTGCGAAGTGCAGTGCCCAGACTGAACGTAGCTTACTGTGTGTGGAGTCTCACCATTGCTCTCTACAATTGTAACACAATTTCCAACCTCTATAATCCAGGCCCCTTGAGGGATGATAACACTCCATTTGCCTTTATTGTTGCTTTCTGTACCTGTTCACTAACTTTTAGTGAACCTCTAAAGCTTTCTGCTTTTCCACAGTTCTTAACTTCTCACCATTTACAAAATACATTGGTCTATCAGGTTCAAAGCGGATTATCTCACTTTCCCACAAAGAATTTCACTTGTTACAGTTTTTCCCACTCACTTTCACAATGTCCCGTTGCCAGTTTCTGCTACTATTTAAGCTCTTTACCATCGCATCAAACTCTCTATCCCATCAAATAGCTTATTCATAAATATGGTGCAAAGTTAAGACCCCAAAACAGATCCGGGGGAAGATGTACAAAATGAAACCTGTTGAAAAAAATGTCTTAACGTTTAAGTGACTATGTATTCAAGAGTGATGTAGCCAGAATGGTGTGAGACATGTGAGGCAGAAGATGAACGCATGTTAGAGCATGATGAATGATTAACATGTGTTAGAGTGCGTGATGGAGGATTAACGCAGTGTGTTAGAGGGCATGTGATGCGTGTGCACTTGCTTCATCAGGGCTGCGGCAGAGGAAGGGTATATAATAAGGAACAGTAGACAACCATTTTTTCCAATTAAGGGGCAATTTAGCGTGGCCAATCTACCTAACTTGCACATTTTCTTTTGGGTTGTGGGGGCGAAACCCACGCAAACATGGGGAGAACGTGTAAACTCCACACAGATAGTGACCCAGAGCCGGGATCGAACCTGGGACCTCGGCGCCGTGAGGCCGCAGTGCTAACCCACTGAAACACCATGCTGCCCTAGCAGTAGACGACCATTTGACCTGACGAGTCTGCTCTGTTATTCAACATCATGGCTGATCTTCTGCATCAACTACACTTTCTTACCCGCTCCCGACAGCCCTTGATTTCCCAAGATTAAAAATATGCCCATCTCAGCCTTGTATATAAAGGTAAGGTCAAGTTTCCATAGTCCCAGATGACCATAAACTGCTTTCCCCTTTGAGGATGGAGAGCTGACTGGAGGTGGTTTCACCTGAGGGTCACCACACCTCAGGTGAGGGGCAAGGTTGAGAAGGTGGACCTTCATGAATAACCTACCAGTAAGGCAATTCAACTTGCACTGTTGGCCTTGTTCTGCATCACAAACCAGCTGACTAGCCCACTCAGTTAAACCGGCCCCCTTGTAAATACTTAGCGATGGAGCATCCACAACCCTCTGGAGTAGAAAATTCCAAAAACACTCAATCATTTGAGTGAAAAAAATTTCTTCTCATCTCAGTCCTAAATGATCGGCCTTATTATCCTGAGACTGTACCCTTGTGTTTAAGGCTCCTCGAACAGGGGAAACAACCTCTCAGTATCTACCCTGTCAAACCAATTAAGAATCTTGTATGCTTCATCTAGATCAATTCTCATTCTCCTAATCTAGAGGATATAGACCCAATTTACTCAGCCTCACATCATGGTACAACCCTCTCATCCCACCGACCAATCTAGTAAACTGTGCTGTACTGCTTTCAATGTAAGTACATCCTTTCTTACATATGGAGACCAAAACTGTGCATAGCACTCCAGATGTGGTCTCACTAAAGCCCTATACAACTGTGACAAACCATCTTTGTCCTTGTACTCCAATCTTGCTACAATAAAGGCCAACATGCTATTTACCTTCCTAATTGCTTGCTGTACCTGCATGCTAATGTGGTGTTCCTTGCCTTGTACAATTGTCTAGTACTGACAGAAACCTGTTTGCAGCATTAAACTGCCCAGCAACTGCAGGCAAAACATTCTCAGGACTTTATATGTAAAGTTTGTATTTTAGTGGTAGGAGATAGTGGCAATTTAGTGTTCTCTCCAAGAGGCATTAACAAAAATCAGATATGCCAAAGGTGGCACATTGCAGGATTAGCGTCTTGAACTAATATTTGTGATTCTGTTGTGAAAAATGATTCACACATGCAGGTAACATTTGACAGAAAGGGCTCTAACTTGTAGTGGATGCATTGGGAGCAGGTCCCACAGTGTGTAGTGTTAGTAACAGCCCTCCCTGTCCACACACAGGACTGAAAACTGCAGCAAAGGTTCTAAACGATGCGGGCAGCACCATTATCGAACATCCCTCCAGCAGCCGGCAGTGAGCTTTTCTTTCCTAAGGAACACCAAATGATTATCTCTGCCTTCTATCTTATTTCAATGGCCAGTGACAAGCTGCGAAATGTTGCGAGCATTGCTGGTCACAGCAACGACTGGCTGTGGGGGCTAAGAATGATTGACTGCCACGCTTACGGCACACATACTTCACAAGCACCAGAGAGAAGGGTGTGTGTCTGTTGGGAGGGTGATTAGAGAGCCACCTGAAGTTAGACATGACTGCAGGGACGGCATGAGAATTGGTACAGCTGGGCAGAGGGAGGGTGAGAACAATCGGTTTCTCACAGAGGCAGCTGGCAGCAAACACTAATCTTCGACCAACACACATTGTCAAGATTCTTTTTTAAAAAGCTGCTGGAAAAAAAGTAAATGAAAGGGACACAGACAGGAGCAAGAAGTCGCCCCTGTTAAATATTGGCTGTCATACAATTTCTGTCCATGCACTTAGCTCTTGTGTCAGATCAATCTCTTGTTCACTTTCTCAGCAACATACAACAAGGCAGTGGCTTTTGCTGAACACAAGCAAAGTGAAAGGTAATGGGGCAGGAGAAAGAAATCACAGACAAATATAAAAATATAAATAAGAATCGAGCAACACAGAAAATACAATGGCAACAGCGCACTGAAGAGTGTTGGACCGGTGACTTCAGGCTAAATGATAATGTCACCGTACTGTTGGCCCGGAGCTGCCGGGTGTTACTGTCAGTTGTTACCGCACAGGTAGATTCCAAATGACTCGTAAACCTGCCAGTGATAACGATGCACTGACAGCCCACCTTAATCACGAGGACAATATGAATAGGAGAACGGAAAATAAAACAAGTGGCCTGGGAGATGTGATGGAGTCAATGAAACGCTGCAATGGAGGACTGCGCCACATAGCTGAAAGCGCTATACTTGGTTCATTCAGGATCGCAGAGTTGCAAGCTCGGAACAAGAAGCGGAATTCATTGCACGTTACGCTCTCACGTTAACATCATTCCATCAATTGCACTCGGTCACTCATTTTCCGCTTCCTGGCGGGTTTTTGGCCTGCTTCCCCAATTTGTCTTAGGTCTGAGTGTCCCTTCCTACAGACGATCCATGCGGAAAGTATCCTCTGTAGCAGGGTCTGTCAGCACCATATCCGGATCATTCAACATGTGCAGCCCATCCAGTGTTAAGGGGTCAATTTTCAGTTCATCAAGAGGAAATTGGGAGTCGGTGTCAAAGGTCACATCGGCAACACCCGCGAGTGAATTGGTCAGCTCCTTTGACAGGCTCGGAGGAGACTCTCCCGTCACTGTGTGGATAAAACAGAAAGATATGCCAGGTTAGCAAAACACACAGCAGCTGTACATAAATTATCTAACACTTCAATCCCAAATCCGGCCATCATTCAACCAGCTTTATTTTTCAAACCTGTTTAAATTTCTCAAGTGAATGATTCCTGCTTTGAATTTTAACCCTGGGTTTAAGGACTGTACTAAGTCCATAGCTGTTAATTCATGGGATGTGGACACTGACAAGGTTCGCATTTATAGCCCATCTTTAATTGCTCTTGAGAAGATGGTGGTGACTGTTATACTTCTGGAAAACCAATTGGTGAAGGATGATACTGAAGCCAATCTTTATTCAGTCTTACATTTTAATTGGGTGAAATGTTACAATCATAGAACATAGAAAAATACAGGACAGGACAGGCCCTTCGGCCCAAGATGTTGTGCCGAACTTTTGTCCTAGATTAAGAACAAATTAATCTACACCCAATCATACTACCGTAATCCACGTACCTATCCAATAGCCGCTTGAAGGTCCCTAATGTTTCCGACTCAACTACTTCCACAGGCAGTGCATTCCATGCCCCCACTACTCTCTGGGTAAAGAACCTACCTCTGACATCCCCCCTCTATATCTTCCACCATTCACCTTAAATTTATGTCCCCTTGTAATGGTTTGTTCCACCCAGGGAAAAAGTCTCTGACTGTCTACTGTATCTATTCTCCTGATCATCTTATAAACCTCTATCAAGTCGCCCCTCATCCTTCTCCGTTCTAATGAGAAAAGGCCTAGCACCCTCATACACATCCAAATTCTCACATCATGGTTTCAATTTGTCTCTTTATATGCGCTCAAGTGAAGTGGACGGCACGGTGGTACAGTGGTTAGCATTGTTGCTTCACAGCGCCAGGGTTCGATTCCCGGCTTGGGTCACAGTCTATGCGGAGTCTGCACATTCTCCCTCTGTTTTTGTGGGTTTCCTCCGGGTGCTCTGGTTTCCTTCCACAAGTCCCGAAAGATGCGCTATTAGGTAATTTGGACATTCTGAATTCTCCCTCCGTGTACCCAAACAGGCGCCGGAATGTGGCGACTAGGGGGATTTTCACAGTAACTTAATTGCAGTGTAAATGTAAGCCTACATGTGACAATAAAGATTATTATTAAATCGTGAACTTCAAAGGGACTTGGGTGTCCTTGTTCATGAGCCACTGAAAACTAATAAGATGGCAACAATCTAAGAAGGCAAATGGAGGGCAGCACGGTGGCATTGTGGTTAGCACTGCAGCCTCATGGCGCCAAGGTCCCAGGTTCGATCCTGGCTCTGGGTCACTGTCCGTGTGGAGTTTGCACATTCTCTTCGTGTTTTCTTGGGTTTTGCCCCACAACCCAAAGATGTGCAGGTTAGGTCAATTGGCTAAATTGCCCCTTTATGGAAAAAATGAATTGGGTACTCTAAATTTAAAAAAGGCAAATGGAATGTTGGCCTTCATTACAAGAGGATTTGAGTACAAGAGTGAAGATGTCTCACTGCAATTATGGAGATCTTTGGCGAGGAAGCATCTGGGGTATTATTTTGGTCGCCTTACCCGAAGAAAGGTATACTTGCCAAAGAAGGAGTGCAACAAAGGTTCACAAAACTAATTCCCAGGATGGAGTGAGGAAAGATTAAATAGACTTGGTAATTATTCTCTGGAGAAGTGACCTGATTCAAACATACAAAATCTTCAGACTTGGCAGGATAGGTGTAGATATACCCACATTGCTTTTAGGGAGAGAGTTCCAAAATTGTGACCCAGCAACATTGAATGAACTCAATTCATGCTCTGTTTCTGCACTTTTCAGTAATTTGCCCTCATTTGTTCTTCAAGCCTGTTTGGGCTCTATAGTAAACTCCCAGGACTCTGATTGCTCCTTTCTTCAACCTCTGTTCAGCCTATATGGGCTCACGGACGATCGTTCTGGTATATCATCCCTCGTTACAACCTGCGACTGTTTCTTTAACCAATGTTATGAACCTCTGCTCCTTTTATTTCAGGTCTCCCGCTATTCCAATGAAAACCCTGTGATCAGATGAACTGCCATACCGCCCTTCTTTAAGCCACGTCTCAGTAATAGCTAGGCTATCATATTTCCGAGAGCCCGTCTGTTCGTTCTGTAATGTCAGAGGGTCAGTGCAGACTCTACGGCCTGAATGGCCTCGTTCTGCACTGTAAGGATTCTATGATAATACTTATATACCATTAATCATTGAATCACCCTGACCTCAGCCTTCTGCAGTATTCCAATGAAGCTCAACATAAGCTCGAGGAACTCTTCATCTTTCGACAGGGAACTTAACCTTCTGGACTCAACCTGGAGCTCAACAGTTTCAGATGATGATCTCAATGTCGTCTTATGTTTTTTTGTTTTAGGTCTCTGTTCGCTATGATTCTGCTTTTCCAATTTACAACTCCTTCAGACATCTTTTGCTTTTTTACATTTGACCTACCACGGTATTTTGCCTTGCACCATCATTCCTTGTCACTTAATCACCCCTGACTTCTAATCTATCACAGACCTTTCATAGTGTTCTCTGCCACTTCCCTTTTTGCCTCTGTACTTGCTTAAAACCTGTGACCTCTCAAACTATTTCCAGTTCTAATCAAGGTCATTGAACTAGAAAGTTAACTTGGTTCCTCTCTCCACAGGGGCTGCCAGACATGCTCAGTATTTCCAGCATTTTCTGTTTTGGCCTCCCTTGATGATCCTTCTCCTAGATCATCCCTCTTCACAACTTTGTTTTGTGAATGTCATCATCCCTCCCTTTTTATCCTCCTCTCTGTCTCATCTGAAAATCCTGTATCCAAAAATGTTGAACTGCCATTCATGCCCTTCTGTGTGTTCCTGTGAATGCTCTGCCTCTACACTGCCCCACTAGAGTGCCCCAACTCCAAATTGTCCAGGCCGCTTCACTGTGATATTCCATTTCCCACACCAGTTATGCTCTGTACCGGATCAGCAGGTCATCGAATCATGTAACAATAGAACCATAGAAGAGTTATGGTACAGAAAGAGGCCATTCAGCCCATCATGTCTGCATCGGTCAAAAAAAGAGAACAAAGAAACTAGCTGCTAATTTTAATTCTAACTTTGCAGCACCTGGTCCGCAGCCTTGCAGGTTACAGCACTTCAGATGCAGATCTAGGTATCATTTAAACAAGCTGAGTCTTTCAGCCTCAACCACCAACTTAGGCCTACCCCCCCCCCCCCCCCCCCCCCCCCCCAAAAAAACCCGGTAATTGACCCCTCAGCTAGGGAAAACAAGTTTCACCTGTCTATGCCCCTCATAATTTTGACCTCAACTGCATCACCCCTCTGTTCTAAGGAAAACAACCCTAGCCTATCCAAACACTCCTCATAGCTGCAATTTCCAAGCCCTGGCAACATTCTTGGAAATCTCCTCTGCCTCGCTCCAGAGAAATTATGTCCTTCTAGTTATGCGGTGAACAGAACTGTACACAAAATACTAGCTGTGGTCTAACCAGCATTTTATTCAGCATCACATCTCTGCTTTTGTATTCGATACCTCGCCCAATAAACAAATGCATTCTGTATGCTTTCATTTTTTAAATTTAAAAATAAATAAATAAATACATTTAGATTACCCAATTATTTTTTCCAATTAAGGGGCAATTTAGCGTGGCCAATCCACCTACTCTGCACATTTTTGGGTTGTGGGGGCAAAACCCACACAGACACGGGGAGAATGTGCAAACTCCACACGGACAGTGACCCAGAGCCGGGATCGAACCTGGGACCTCAGCGCCGTGACGCAGTTGTGCTAACCACTAGGCCACCGTGCTTTCTGTATGCTTTCATGACCACCTTGTTCACCTGTCTTGCCACTTCAAGGACCCTTGGGCATGCACTCCAAGGTCGCTCACTTCTTCAATAACCTCCTGTTTATTGAGCTATGTTTGTTTGTTTTCCCTTTCCAAATGCATTACCTCACACAGATTGAATTCCATTTGCTGATTCTCTACCCATTCAACCAAACCATTGATATCATTCTGGAGTCGACAGCTATCACCTTCACGATCAACTACACGGCCAACTTTTCTATCACCTGCAAATTTCCCTACCATGCATCCCACATTTAAATCTAAGTCATTAACATGTACAACAGCAATGGGCCCAACACTAAGCCCTGCAAAACACCACTGGTTTCCATTTGCAAAAACCTTTATCGATCATCACCGTGTGAATTTTGGATCCAAACAGCCATTTTCCCCTGTATGCCATGAAATGTCACTTTTCTGACCAGTCTGCCACGTGGGACCTTCTCAAATGCCTTACTGAAATCCATTCAGACAATATCCACTGCACTCTCCTCATCAATCCTCCTTGTTACTTCCTCAAGAAATTCTATTAAATTAGAAAGACACGATATTCCCCTCACAAAACCATGCCGATTTACCTGATCAATCCGTGCCTTTCTAAGTGACAGTTTATCCTGTCTCTCGGAATGGTTTCCATTAATTTGCCCACCACTGAAGTCAGACTGACTGGCCTATAGTTTCTGGCCTATCTCTTACATCCTTTTTAAATAATGGTATTAGTCACAGCCCTCCAATCCTCTGGGAGCTCGCCTGTATTGAATGAAGATTGGAAAATGATCCTCAGAGCATTCATTGTTTCCCACCTGACTTCATTCAACAGTCTGGCATACAAGCCTTCTGCCCCTGGTGATTTATCCACCTTCAAGGATGCGAGTCCCTCCCCAGTAATTGCTCTCTCACTATGCTTATTGTAGTTAATATTTCACGCCTCTTCTTTGATAAGGATGTCTGCATCATCCCTCTTCTTGGTGAGGACAGCGACAAAGTACTCATTGAGAACCTTGCTCACATCTTCTGAATCAACCCAAGTTACCATGTACATCTCCGATAAGCCCTACCTTTTCTTTAGTTATTCTCTTGCTCTTAATGTTTATGTACAAAATCTTAGGCTTTTCAATGATTTTACCTGGAATATTTTTTCGTATCCTCTCTGCTTTCCCAATTTCCATTTTTACTTCACCCCTGTACTTTTTATACACCTCCAGACTTTCTACAGTATCAAGTCTTGAATGACTGTCATCTCGGGTTCGAATCCAGGCCCTGGGTCACTGTCTGTGAGAGTTTGCACATTCTCCCCGTGTCTGCGTGGGTTTCGCCCCCACAACCCAAAGATGTGCAGGTTAGGTGGATTGGCCACACTAAATTGCCCCTTAATTGGAAAAAATAATTGGGTACTCTAAATTTATAAAAAAAATTTAAAAAAAATTGAATGACTGTCATAACCTTTCTTTTTCTGCTTTATCTTGGCTCGTATGTGTCTGGATAACCAGGGGGCTCGAGATTTGGCAGCACCACCCTTTTTGTTTGTGCGACATGTACTGTGCCTGTAGAATTTCACCCTTGAATGCCTCCCATTGATTTGGCAGTTTTCCTTTTCACAGCTGTATCCAGTTGACTCTTGCTAGCTCACATCTCAGCTTTATAAAATTTGTTTTTTCCTCATTTGACGTTTCATTAAGTATAGCATTCATGCTCGCAGCTGTAATTGATTATTTAACCAATAATGCTGCACCCGTATCATTTTCTTTAATTATAACGATGATACCATGCTGCCATGTGTCTATCCGTGCGTTCAGCCCTTTGGTTTTATTTACTATGTTCCTCGCATTTACATATATACCTTTTAACAATGCCAAATTTCTGGGTTGTACACTTTTTAACCTGTGCTGCTTGTCTTTCAGAGTAAGTCACTAACTCTCCATCTCCGTTCCCTGCTCTGAATTTGCCCTCAGCTTCCCATCTCCTGCCAATCTAGTTTAAAAACCTCTCAACAGCACTAGCAAATCCCCCTGCAAGGATATTCATCCTAGTCCTGTTCAGGTGTAGACTGTCTGGCTTGTACAGGTTCCACCTTCCCCACAACCAGTCCCAATGACTCAGAAATCTGCTGCCCTCCCTCCTACACTGGCTTTCAGCCACATGTTCAATCGCTCTATTCTCCTGTTTTTATTTTCGCTTGCACATGGGACTGGGAGTAATCCAGAGATTACTGCTTTCGAGGTTCTGTTTTTCAATCTCCTTCTTAGCTCCCTAATGTCTGCTTTCAGGACCTCATCCCCTTCCCTAAGTCATGGGTACCAATGTGGACCATGGCCTCTGGCCCCCAGATGAATACAGGCACAGAAGTTCATTTCTACCCGTTTGCCTGTGTTGTATTAGTAAGTTGTTGCTGTGACTTATGCTCCAACTTGTTACATGGTGATGTATGGTTTGCTACAATGATGTTGTGAGGTACTCACCAGTCAGAATGATGTTAGGAATATTTCCGTGATTACTGTAACTGAGCTGTGAGTCCTGTAGGCTCCCGTGGCTCCCTGTCAGCCCCATCATTGCTGCCTGCGAGTAGTTCAGGGTTGAGATTTGGTTGTACAGGCTGTTGGTGCTGTTCGGGCTCTCAATCATATTAAACTGTTCAAGCTAAAATAAAGAACATAATTATTAGAATTGTGTCCTGGATCCATTCTCCTGGGCTCTAGACCTAAATGCTGGGAGGTGAAGCCACTGGACTCTTATCTTTGAGTGGTTGGGGGGGGGGGGGGGGGGGGGGGGGGGGGGGGGGGGTCGCCATCACAGCGGCGGCTCCTAGACGCAAACCAGTGGTGGGCTGCTCTTAGGCTGTGTGTGAATATATGTCACTTCCAACAAGTGTAAATCAGCCACGTTACAATCTTCAATTGGTGACAAATATTAAAGCAAAATATGGTGGATGCCAGAAATCTCAAATAAAAACAGAAAATGCTGGAAAACCTTGGAAGGTTCGGCAGCATCTTCCAAAGAAGAGTCAAATTGGACTTGAAATGTTAACTGTTTCTTTCTCCACAGTAGCTGCCAGACAAGACGCACTGCAGAGGATTTCCTACATTTTCAGTCTCCACCTTAAATTGGTTGTTAGTGTAGCTATTAGCACACTTAGGAGGGGAGAGCACTCGGTTTCCCCAACACAAATTAGTGTTTATACCGTTTGGCCGTGTATATATTTTTTACTGTTTTAATAAAAAGATATGGGGCGGGATTCTCCGACCCACCGCCGGACCGGAGAATCACCAGGAGGCGGTGTGAATCCTGCCCCGCCGCCGGCTGCTCCAGCGGCGGTTTTTCGGCGGGGGCGTAAATCGTGTTGCGCCGGTCGGGGGTTGTTGGCAGCGCCCCCCCCCCCCCCCCCCCCCCAGCGATTCCCCACCCCCCGATGGCCGGTTCCACCGGCGTAAATCAAACCAGGTCCGTACCGGCGGGATCTGGCTCTACGGGCAGCCAGTGGAGTCCTCGGAGGGGCGCGGTGGGATCGGGCCCGAGGGGGGGCCATGGTGGCACTTTTCCGCGCTGGCTGCTGTAACAGTCCGCCATGGCCGGCGCGGAGAAGAACCCCCTTGCGTATGCGCTGGGATGACGCCAGTGCATGCTGGTGCTCCCGCGCAGGCTGGCGGAGGCCCTTCGGCGCCGGCTGGCACGGCGCCAGCCTAGCCCCTGAAGGTGCGGAGGATTCCGCCACTCCTCGGCACCGGTACAGCCCGCCCCGCCAGTTAGGGGAGAATCCCGCCCATGGTTCAGCAAATACTGACCAATCACAGTACCGTATCTAACCGTAGAAGTTTAGGGTTTTTCAAGTACTGGCTGGTTCTTTGAGTACTGTACTATGTGTACTATGAATAGCCAAAGGAACATCTTTCATTCAATCAACGAATCATTTGGATGCGCAGCCTATGTACCTGACATTGCACTCGCACTGAAAATGGTATACAATGTTACTCAATTGTGTGGCAGGCAAAGACCTTTTGGACTGACGGCAGCATCTTGTTAGTGAACTCACTAATAACTAAACTGAAGTTACAAACATTGAGCCAATTTTAAAAACTTTTCAATTTTTACAAGTTGCTTAGCCTTCCCAACCATTGCAAAAGGGAAATGGCCTGGGTCCTTACCTGGTGAGACAGGGAGTTGGCCTGTCTGTTTGTCAGCTGCTGATCGTAATAATCTCCAAAAACACTGCCAAGTATGGATGTCTATGGGAAGAGGAGAGTTTATTGCTCACAAATGAGATATTTAGTGTGTACTAATCGTCCTGTGACACACACAAGCACACAGTACACGCACACACTTTTCTGAGATTGCTTCATTCAGTTATAGTCTATAATGTAATCGCTCGGTAAAAACTATACTGAAAATGAGACACCAAGTGCTCTGTGTCTCTCAGGTCAAGCTTATTTTGCCTGCACCCAGCGTCTGGTCTTATCATAAGACATAGGAGCAGAATTAGGCCACTCAGCCCATCGAGTCTGCTCCGCCATTCAATCATGGCTGATATTTTTCTCATCCCCATTCTCCTGACTTCGCCCCATAATCCCTGATCCCCTTATTAATCAAGAACCTATCTATCTCTGCCTTAAAGACACACAGCAATTTGGCCTCCACAGCCTTCTACGGCAAAGAGTTCCACAGATTCACCACCCTCTGGCTGAAGAAATTCCTCCTCATCTCTGTTTTAAAGGATTGTACCTTCAGTTTGAGGTTGTACCCTCTGCTTCTAGTTTTTCCTACTTGTGGAAACATCTTCTCCACTCTGTAGTGGACAGTCCATGGAACTGCTCCTCCCTGGACATTACATCTTCCACTAATTCTGAATGGGAAGAAGAGGGTAAATGTGATGAAAAAAAGAGAGGAAATTACCAACATGGTTTGATGGGCCAAGAGTCCTTTTTCCATGTTGCAACTTCCATGTGTTGCTATGATGCAGCATCAATCAGAAGCTGCTACTAAGCTGTAACCATGGCGCATCACCATTATGGCAAACCTACTGCAGCTCTGCAAACTTGCTAGTTCAGCTTGAGAAATGCTTTGTCAGGTTAAGATCGAATTTCAAAAAAGAATTTGCAAAGAAAATGTGTCATCCATTAGTTCCAGGAGGGCCAGCGTAACAACACGGATTGCACCTCCAACATGCACAGGCCTAACTAGACTGATTCAGCAACAGCAAACACTGGATTCAGCTCCAGCATTATTGCCTCCTAGCTCCCCTCTTTGCCCCCCCCCCCCCCCCCCCCCCCCCCCCCCCCCCCCCCCCCCCCCCCCCCCCCAAACTCCCATCCCGGGGCCCCTGCTGCTGATCCCCCCTCTACCCGGGGCCTCCCTGCCAACTCACCTCTGCCCGGGCCCCTCCTCATGACTCCCCTCTCTTCTCAGGGCCCCCCTGCCGACTCACCTCTCTGCCCGGGGCCCCCTCTGCCGACTCCTCTCTCTGCCTGTGGCCCCTCCCCCTCCCCGCCCAGGGACCCCCCTGCCGACTCCCCTCTCTGCCCTGGGCCTCCCTGCTGACTCCCCACTCTGTCCAGGGCCCTCCTGCTGACTCCCCTCCGTCTAAGGTATGTCCCATGGAATGCAAGTAAGTGTTAGCTCAACCTCACTCAGCACATTGTGAAGTAAACCCTCGACTTCCAAGGTTTCTATCTTCTAGGGCGAAATCCTATTTCATAGTAAAATCAACAATACAAGACTCTTCGTGCAAAGAACGACTGTCAATATTATTCCTTATTATTATTTGACCAGATACTGATCCTCAATATTATTCGCACTTGGCGTAGATCCTCATTGAGACTTTTACTGGTTGCAAGAACAGGTGCGATCCTGCTCCATGGTGTACTGGTGGGTTCTAACAGTAGCCAGACAAAGGTTCTCACCGTCCCCACTCACATTCATCAAAAGAAGGTATTTGCAGTTACACTCTCCTCAGCCAATCTCCTTGCTCATTCTAGCTCTCTCGCTTTGCAGAGAATGCTTGCTGTATGCTTCAGAGTCAGAATGGCTTGGGAGGCCATTCGGACAATCAAATCTCTTGTCGGCTCTCAGTAGAGTAATCCGGGAAGTAGGATTTCACAGTTTATGCCTATAGTGTTTCGAGTTTATTTCCCTCAACTTCCAATTTCAAGCAACTCATCGTCTCCACTGCCACCATCCCTGTAGCAGTGAATTCTACATCATTACCATTCACCACATAAAAAAGTTCTTCCTCACATCCCGCCCTTCATCGCTTGTCTAAAATCTTGAATCTGTGCCCCCTGGTCCTTGTACCATTAGCTAACAGGTATAGCTTTTCTTCGTTCACCTTATTTAGACCTGTCATTTATCTTATGCACCTCAAGCAAATCTCCCCTCAATCTCCTGTGCTCCAAATAGAAAACCCCATCCTCTCCAATCTAACCTTGTAGTTAAAATCCATCATCGCCGGAACTATTCTGGGAAATCTGCTCTGCACCCTCACGAGGACTCTCATACAGATAATTACTTTCTCAGTATAGTGACGACCTTTGACCCAAAGCAGTATAGTAAGGGAAATCTGTCATTCTTTAAAAGGTCTGTGGAATCTGCAATTGTTTTTATAAATGTTTGAAAAGGACTTTGACCGAATGGCTGACGGACACAAAGGAAAGCTTTAGCCACAAAAGGTGAGCTACAAGCAGAACAGCTGGAGGTGACTGTGATCAGCATACAGATGCAGGCATAAAGAGAAAGCAGTCAGGGACAGAAAGAGGAAACATTGAATTATTGAGAGAAGAAGCAAATCACTCTCAGAAAGAGTTCAGTTTTTCTGTTTGACAGAAAGGACAACATGAGCTCTTGGAAATATTGTGTGAGCTGGGTAAAAAGGTCTAAAACCTATGTGAATACCTCAGACACCAAAGCGCTGGGTTATTTCCTGAAGCGGTCAAGTCATGAACCGGAATGCTATTGGTTGGTTGGTTGAAAAGGAACTATGGAAAGCTACACCACCAGAACTGTCATGACCAAAAGGAGAGTGAGTTCATAGAAATGTGCCTTGCTGGTCATAAATTGTATCCATGAAACTCAAAGGTGAAAGCTCTCACTGGTCAGCATTCTGGACTCACCATAAAGAGCTGTTTATTGTGGAACTATGTAGTATCACAATTGTGTGGGGAATGATACGAATGTTTGTGGTTGTTTATCTATGTCGTATCAACTATTTTCAAGTGAAATCTACCTTATAATTTGAAGTATTATTTGCACGTCTGATTAATATTAAAGGAAAAACTATAAGTGGAACCTCATTGGTATTGTCTTCATTCAGGGGCCATTCAGTATATCTTAAATGGGATTTAAATCTTTCTTTTTCATTTTTAAAATAAATTTAGTGTACCCAATTCAATTTTTTTCCCAATTAAGGGGCAATTTAGCGTGGCCAATCCACCTAACCTGCACATCTTTGGGTTGTGGGGGCGAAACCCATGCAAACACAGGGAGAATGTGCAAACTCCACACGGACAGTGACCCAGAGCCGGGATTGAACCTGGGACCTCGGCGCCGTGAGGCTGCAGTGCTAACCCACTGCGCCACCGTGCTGCGCAGAGATTTAAGCCTTGATGCGTCTCCTAGCCCTTGCACAATCAATTAATGGGAGAGATTTTTTTTTAAATGCTGTATCCTGTTCAAACTTCTGGTTTGCTATAGAGTAAAGGAAACGAGAGTTCTGCTTCTTCACAAAATACCTTTATTTCTTTGATCCAACTTCACACACAAATCTCCACTAACCAATAGTGCCACCTTTAAATATCAGTGATTTCTATTGGATAATTGACATCAAATTAATATTTAATTGGAAGATCTGTCAATACTCTAGTTGTGGCCTAACCAAAGCTTTTTAAAGGTGCAATATAACTTCCCTGATTTTATACCCAATTCTTCTATCGATGAAGCTCAAGATCCCACATGCATTGCTAATTACTCTCTCGCCATGTCCTTTCACCTCAAGATAAGTACATGAATGCCCGGGTCCCTGCACACACTTTAGAACTGTGTCATTAGGTTTATATTATCTCTCCTTATGCCGTCTTCAAAATGTTATCACCTCGCACTTCTCCCAATCACCTTAAATCTATGCCCCCTGGTAATTTGCCCCTCAGCTGGGGGAAACAAATCTTTTCTACCTACCCTTTCTAGACCCACTCATAATTTTGTATACCTCAATTAGGTCACCCCTCAGTCTCGTCTGTTCTATGAAAAGCAACCGGAGCCCATCGAATCTCTCCTCATAGCTACAATTTCCAAACAGTGGCAACATTCATGTAACTCTCCTCTGCACTCTCTCCAGAGCATTTATGTCCTTTCTGTAATGTGATGAGCTGTGCACAAAGCTCCAGCTATGGCCTAACCAGCGTTTTATACAAATCCATTGTGTATCCCTGCTTTTGTATTCAACACCTTGCCCAATGAAGGAAAGCATTCCACACGCTTTCTTGACCACCTTGTTCACCTGTCCTGCCACCTTCAACATGCACTTCAAGTTCTCTCAATTCCTCAAACCCTCTCAAGGATGTCCTACTACTGCTGTACATGGCCTTAATAATAATAATCTTTATTATTGTCACAAGTAGGCTTACATTAACACTGCAAGGAAGCTACTGTGAAAATCCCCGATTCGCCACACACCAGCGCCTTTTCGAGTACACAGAGGGACAATTAAGAATGTCCAATTCAACGTGAGCTGGGATTAGACCGTCGTGAGACAGGTTAGTTTTACCCTACTGATGATTACAAAATGTTGTTGCAATAGTAATCCTGCTCAGTACGAGAGGAACCGCAGGTTCAGACATCTGGTGTATGTGCTTGGCTGAGGAGCCAATGGTGCGAAGCTACCATCTGTGGGATTATGACTGAACGCCTCTCAGTCAGAATCCCGCCTAAAAGTAACGATACCCTAGTGCCGTGGATCACATGTTGGCCTGGGATAGCCGACTCCGGTCGGTGAGGAGTGCCACCTGATATTGGACTGGAGCGCGGCCGGATGGGCGCCGCCTCTCTCTATAAACGCTCACAATGTTCATGGGGAACCTGGTGCTAAAATATTCGTAGACAACGTGATTCTGGCTCAGGGTTTAGTACGTAGCAGAGCAACTATCTCGCTGCAATCTATTGAAAGTCATCCCTCAAGACAAACCTTTGTTAAAAAAAAATGTCCAATTCACCTAACAAGCACATCTTTCGGGACTCGTGGGAGGAAACCCACGCAGACACGAAGAGAACGTGCAGACTCCACATAGAGAGTGACCCAAGCCGGGAAACGAACCTGGGTCCCTGGTGCTGTGAAGCAACAGTGCTAACCACTGTGCTACCATGCTCTTAATGTATTGGTAAAACATCATAGGACTTTTTGATTTTTCCTGCAATATTTTTTTGTTTCCTCTCTGATTTCTTAATTCCATTTTTACTTCACCCCTGCACTTTCTATACTCCTCCAGGCTTTCCACAGTATTAAGTCTTTTCTGACTGTCAAGAAATTTTCTTTTTCTGCTTTACCTTGGCCTGTATGCTTCTGGATGATCAGAGGGTTCTAGATTTGGCAGTAACACTCTTTTTCTTTGTGGGGATGTCTACACTGTGCCCATAGAATTTCACCTTTCAATTGCTCCCAAAGATTTTCCTTCTAATAGTTGTATTCATTCTACTCCTGCCAGCCTATCCCAGTTTTTTTTGTAAAATTTGCCTTCCCCCAATTTAGAACCTTTACTCCTGTTCTATCTTTGTCTTTTTCCATAACAATGCTAAATCTAACTGTATACTGGTCACTATTTCCAAAATGATCTCCCATTGCTATTTCATCCACTTGCCCAGCTTTATTTCTGAACTATATAAATGTTTTTTTAAAATTCAGTTTTCATGTTTTATATTGAACAAATTACAAATTGTTAGAGAGAGAGAAAAAAAAACACGCAAAAATTAACATATATATTTACAGGTGAGCATCTTCGTAGTAATAACTGTGGCCTCCCCCTCTTTGCCAGCATACATATTTTACATTCCCCAACATGTTTATTGGCATTTATTTAGTTTGGTTTTGGGCCTTAGCTAGCCATCAAACCCCCGTAACGAGCCCGTAGCCCCCCCCCTCCCCGCCGGCTACCTTCCCCCGACTATTCTTCCTCTTGTACGTTGGCCACAAACAAGTCCCGGAACAATTGCATGAATGGCTCCCACGTTCTGTGGAAGCCGTGGTCCGACCCTCGGATGGCGAATTTGATTTTCTCCATTTGGAGAGAATCCGAGAGGTCGGACAGCCAGTCTGCAGCACTGGGCGGTGCTGTTGACCGCCAGCCAAACAGGATTCTACGGCGGGCGATCAGGGAGGCAAAGGCAAGAGCCCTCCTCCCCAGGAATAGATCTGGCTGGTCTGAAACCCCGAAGACCGCCACTATCGGGCATGGCTCCACCCTCACCCCCACCACTTTGGACATAGCCTCGAAGAAGGCTGTCCAGTACTCCACAAGTCTGGGGCAAGACCAGAACATGTGGGCGTGGTTGGCCGGGCCTCTTTGGCACCGCTCACATCTGTCCTCCACCTCCGGGAAGAACCTACTCATATGGTTTCTCGTTAAGTGGGTTCTATGTACCACTTTTAGTTGCGTCAGGCTGAGCCTTGCGCACGTGGAGGTGGAGTTGACCCTATGCAGTGCTTCGCTCCAGAGTCCCCACCCTATCTCCATCCCCAGGTCGTCCTCCCATTTCCTTCTTGTTGCGTCCAGTACGGTGTCGTCCCTATCTACCAGTCGGCCATACATGTCACTACAGTTCCCTTTCTCTGGGATACTTGCGTCCAGTAGGTCTTCCAGTAGTGTCTGTCGTGGCGGTTGTGGGTACGTCCTTGTCTCCTTTCGTAGGAAGTTTTTGAGCTGCAGGTACCGTAGCTCGTTCCCCCCAGCTAGCTGAAATTTCTCTGTCAGTTCGTCCAGTGTTGCGACCCTGTCGTCCGTGTATAGGTCTCTGACTGTCAGTGTCCCCCCGTCCTGTCTCCACCTTTTGAAGGTGGCGTCAGTCAGTGCTGGTTTGAACCTATGGTTGTTGCAGATGGGAGCCTTGTCCGACATTTTGTTCAGGCCAAATTGCTGCCGCAGTTGGTTCCAGGATTGGAGGGTGGCTGTCACCACTGGGCTGCTGGAGTGTTTTTTGGGTGGGGATGGGAGTGCTACCGTGGCGAGGGCCCGGAGGGAGGTCCCCATGCAGGAGGCCTCCTCCGCACGCACCCACTCGGCTTCTGGCTCCTGGATCCATCCCCTTACTCGCTCGGCTGTTGCCGCCCAGTGGTAGAATTGTAGATTCGGGAGGGCTAGCCCCCCCCCCGGATTTTGTTTTCTGTAGGACCTTCTTTGGGATCCTAGCATTTTTACCCCCCCCATACGAACGCCATGATAAGTTTGTCCAGCGCTATGAAGGAGGCCTTGGGGATGTAGATCGGAATGGATCTAAACAGGAAGAGGAACCTGGGCAATACGTTCATTTTGATCGTCTGGACTCTTCCTGCGAGGGAGAGTGGGAGCGTGTTCCATCTTTGCAGGTCCTTTTTTACTTCCTCCGCCAGGCTGGTGAGGTTCCATTTGTGGATCCCTTTCCAGTCATGGGCTATTTGGATCCCCAGGTAGCGGAATTTACGTCGGGCTTGTTTGAACGGCAGCCCCTTTAGTGCTGCCCCCCCCCCCCCCTTGCTGGTGTACTGGGAAGATCTCGCTTTTGCTCATGTTGAGTTTGTAGCCCGAGAAGGCTCCAAACTCTTTCAGGAGCGCGATGATTCCGTCCATGCTGCTTTGTGGGTCCGAGATGTAGAGGAGCAGATCGTCTGCATAGAGTGAGACTCTGTGCTCTCTGCCTCCCCTTCGGATCCCCCTCCAATTTTTTGCTGCCCTGAGCGCAATTGCTAGCGGTTTGATTGCTAGTGCGAACAGCAGTGGGGACAGTGGGCATCCTTGTCTGGTGCCCCTGTGCAGCTGGAAGTATTGGGAGTTGGTATTGTTGGTCCGTACACTCGCCATGGGGGCGTTGTATAGGAGTTTTACCCAAGCGGTGAACCCTGTTCCAAGCCCGAACCGCTCAAGTACCTCTATGAGGTATTTCCATTCGACTCTGTCAAAGGCCTTTTCTACGTCCAGGGAGACGATCACCTCTTGTGTTCTCTCCCCGGAGGGGGTCATTATCACGTTCAGCAGGCGCCTGATGTTCGAGGTGAGCTGTCTACCTTTGACGAAGCCCGTCTGGTCCTCTGTGACCACCTCAGGTACACAGTCTTCTAGCCTTTTGGCTAGGATTTTGGCCAGTATATTGGCGTCTGCGTTCAGCAGAGATATGGGTCTGTATGACCCACATTCCGTTGGGTCTTTGTCTTTCTTAGGTATCAGCGAGATTGAGGCCTGTGCTAACGTGGGTGGCAGTGTGCCCCTAGCTAGCGAGTCTGTGAACATCTCCCGCAGGTGCGGGGCCAGCGCTGTCGCAAATTTTTTGTAGAAGTCCGCCGGGAATCCGTCCGGTCCCGGCGCCTTCCCCGTCTGCATGGAGCTAATGCTCTCCATGATCTCTCCCAGTGCTAGTGGTGCTTCCAGGTCCCGTTTCCTTCCCTCTCCCACGACTGGTATGACCAGTCCATCAAGGAACCGGTTCATCCCAGCCTTCCCCGTTGGGGGCTCTGAGGTGTACAGCTCTTGGTAGAAGGCCTTGAAGGTTTTGTTAATCCTCTCTGGTTCTGTTTCCAACATGCCTCTGGTACCCCTGATTTGCCCAATTTCTCTGGTGGCTGCCTGCTTTCTCAGCTGGTGTGCCAACAGGCGGCTGGCTTTGTCTCCGTGTTCGTACACGGTCCCGCGCGCCTGGCGGAGTTAGTGCACTGCTTTCCTGGTGGAGAGCAGGTCAAAGTTCCTTTGTAGTTCTTTTTTATTTCTGAACTATAAATCTAGAATTGCACTGCCTCTCGTTATTCGCTTGAATGCAGTTCCAGAATGTGTCCTTCACACTGTTTGAATCCCAATTGATATTGGGGTAGTTGAAGTCCCCAACGATTATTGCCTTATTGCATTTGCACTCAGAACTCTGTCTACATATTTGCTCTTCTAGCTCCCTTCCATGATTTGGGGGTCTACAGTGCAATCCTCACAGTGTACCGGCCCCTTTTTTATTTCTGAGCTCAACCTATATGACCTCATTTGATGCTTCATTTAGTATATCATCCCTCCTCACAACTGTAAATTGATTACCCAATAATGCTACAGCCTCACCTTTTTTTTTATTTCTCCCCCCATCCTGCCTAAAAACTCCATACCCAGGGATGTTGAGCTGCCATTTTTGTTCCTCCTTAAGCCAAATTATCATTAGAGTGATGTTGCTGCCATGTATCTATCTGTTCCCTCAGCCCATCTGCTTTATTTACTATGCTCCTTGTATTTACATATATACTTTTTAACACTGCCAAATTACTGTGTTATACACTTCTTAATCAGTGCTGCTTCTGTCTTTCAGTCACTCACTAACTCTCTATCTCCTGTTCCCTGCTCTGAATCTGCCCTCAGGTTACCATCCTCTGCCAATCTAATTTAAAACTCCCCAACAACACTGGCAAATCTGCCTGCGAGGCTATTCATCCCGGTCCTTTCAGGTGTAGACCGTCCGGTTTGTACCGGTACCACCTTCCCCAGTACCGGTCCCAATACCTCAAATCTGCCGTCCTCCCTGCTCGACCAACTTTCCAGGCACGTGTTTAATCACTCAACTCTCCTGTTTCATAGAAAGTAGGAGCTAGAATTCCTACAGTGCAGGAGGCCATCCAGCCCAATGAGTTTGCACCGACCCTCTGAAAGAGCATCCTACCTATGCCCACTCTCCCACCGTATCATTGTAACCCCATAACCCCACTTAACCTGGGAGGAAACCGGAGCACTTGGAGGAAACCCACGCAGATATGGGGAGAATGTGCAAACATCACACAGTCACACAAGGCTGGAATTGAACCCAGGTCCCTGGTGCTGAGTCAACAGGGCTAACCTCTGTGCCACCATGCTGCCTCCTAATTTATGGCCATTCAGGTAATAATCTGCCTTCCCGTTTTTGCTCCCAAAGTGGATAACCTCACATTTATTCAGATTATACTGCATCTGCCATTCATTTACCCAATCACTCAACTTGTCGCAATCACTCTTCACAGCTCACACTCCCATCCAACTTTGTGCCATCACAAATTTGGAGATATTACGCTTTGTTCCCACATCTAAATCTTTAATATATATATATTGTGAATTGCTGGGGTCTCAGCATAAAACATAGAAAAATACAGCACTGAACAGGCCCTTCGGCCCACGATGTTGTGCTGAACTTTTGTCCTAGATTAAGAACAAATTAATCTACACCCCATCTTTCTACCGTAATCCATGTACCTATCCAATAGCAGCTTGAAGGTCCCTAATGTTTCCGACTCAACTACTTCCACAGGCAGTGCATTCCATGCCCCCACTACTCTCTGGGTAAAGAACCTACCTCTGACATCCCCCCTATATCTTCCACCATTCACCTTAAATTTATGTCCCCTTGTAACGGTTTGTTCCACCCGGGGAAAAAGTCTCTGACTGTCTATTCTATCTATTCTCCTGATCATCTTATAAACCTCTATCAAGTCGCCCTCATCCTTCTCTGTTCTAATGAGAAAAGGCCTAGCACCCTCAACCTTTCCTCGTAAGACCTACTCTCCATTCCAGGCAGCATCCTGGTAAATCTCCTTTGCACCTTTTCCAAAGCTTCCACATCCTTCCTAAAATTAGGCGACCAGAACTGCACACAGTACTCCAAATGTGGCCTTACCAAGGTTTTGTACAGCTGCATCATCACCTCACGGCTCTTAAAATTCAATCCCTCTGCTAATGAACGCGAGCACACCATCCCTGTGGTACAGCACTATCCACTGCCTGCCATTTGGAAACTACCCATGCGTTCTTACTCTTTGTTTCCTGTCCATCTCAATACACTACCCCTAATCCCATACGCTTTAGTTCTATGCACTAATCTCTTAAGTGGGACTTTGTCGAAAGTCTTCTGAAAGTCCAAATGAACCATATCCACTGGCCTCCTTCATTAACTCTACTAGTTACATTCTTGAAGAACTCCAGTAGATTTGTCAAGCATGATTTTCCCTTTCACAAATCCATGCTTACTCTGTCCGATCCTGCCACCGTTGTCCAAATGTTCTACTATTACATCCTTGACTATAAGATTCTAGAATTTTCCCCACGACCAACGTTTCTAGGGTCACTTCCTTAGGTCTTGTGTGATGTAGATTATCAGGCCCTGGGGATTGATCAGCCTTCAATCCCATTAATTTCCGCAATGCCATTTCTCTACTAATACTGCTCTCCTTCAGTTCCTCCCTCTCACTAAACCCTTTGTTCCCTAACATTTCTGGTATCTTATTTGTGTCCTCCTCTGTGAAGACAGAACCAAAGTATGTATTTAGTTGGTCAGCCATTTTTTTGTTACAAATTCTCCTGGTTCTGACTGTCAGGGACCTACATTTGTCTTCACCAATTTTTTTCTCTTCAAATACCCATGGCACTTTTTAGTCAATTTTTATGTTTCCTGCAAGCTTATTCTCATACTTTATTTTCCCCTTCTTAGTCAACCCCTTGGTCTCCCTTTGCTGAATTCAAAACTGCTTCCAATCCTCAGGTCTGTTGTTTTTCTTTGCCAGTTTGTATGCTTCTTCCTTACCCATTTTACTTTTTGTTGCAGTTCACCATGCACTCTTTGGATGTTTGCCATTGCCTATCCACCATCATCTCTTTAAGTAACATTTCCCAATTCGTCATAGCCAACTTGTGCCTCACATCATCCTAGTTTCCTTTGTTTAGATTCAGGACCCAGGTCTCAAAATCAACTACGTCATTCTCCATCTTGATTAAAAATTCTATCATATTATGGTCACTCAACCCAAGGGTCTCGCACAACTAGATTGCCAATGATTCCTTTCTCAAATCACAATACCCAGTCTAGGATGGCCTGTTCTCTATTTGGTTCCTCAACGTACTGATCCAGAAAACTATCCTGTATACACTCCAGGAATTCCTTCTCTACGGTATTGTAACTAATTTGATTTGCCCAATCTATATGCAGATTAAAGTCACCAATAATTACAGATGTTCCTTTTTGCAGGGGTCTCTAATTTTCTGTTGAATGCCATTACCAGTTTGTGGGTCTATATAGAACCCCACCACAGTTGCACTTGGAGCAGGGAGGAATCCTGAGATTACTGCTTTAGAGATCCTGTTTTTCAATCTCTTTCCTAGCTCCCTAAAGTCTTGCTTTCAGGACCTCATCCCCTTTCCTACCTATGATTAGTACCAACATGGACCACAACCTCTGGCTCATCACCCTTGATCCTAGCACCAGAGAGGCAACATACCATCCTGGAGTCACATCTACGGCCACAGAAACACCTGCCTGTTTCCCTAACTAACAAACTTCCCAACCAATACTGCTCTTCGTTTGAGCATTGAACCATGGGAAACACCATTGTCTATCATCCTCCAGAATGGTAAAATAACAATTTGCATGATTCTGTTCTTAAGATAATTTTTCATCCAAGCCAGGTTGGCACTGCCATGGTGCCATTTTCTGCGTGCGCGCGCTTGTTCAGGGGCTGCCCAGTATGTAGAAAACGGTGATATGTGTGGCCTAGGCTGTGCGTTCCCCGTTCAGGACCCTTTTTCAATGCGAGTCACGTTGAATATTTCTCGGCACTGCGAGCACTAGGAAACGTGGGGCTTGACAGGGGACTTTGATCCCTTTTGGGAGAATCAAACGCATAACGTTCAAGGAAATTCTCCTGAAGACATTCATTTCAGAAATTCCTCTTCTCCTTTTCCTTTACCCGAATATTATCCCAATGTCACCATTCTATGTTCCTTGCAAATCTCTGATTTCTCTACAGATTTGCACATCTATCTTTACTTGGAGGTCTAGAGAATGTTCCCAAGTAGCATGATCATTCATGTCCTCCCTTGCTTCTCAACTCCTGATCACTCAAGTTTTCACACTCTCTCCTGCAGGAGGTGCTTCTGCACATATCCTTCTTTCAGAAGTGGAACAGATAACCTTGCAATAAAATCCAGGCTCCTAATTCTGCTTAATCAATATTTAAAAAAATATATCAATTTCAAGTGCCCAATTCATTTTTTCCAATTAAGGGGCAATTTAGCGTGTCCAATCCACCTAGCCTGCACATCTTTGGGTTGTGGGAGTGAAACCCACGCAAACACGGGGAGAATGTGCAAACTCCACACGAATAGTGACCCAGAGCCGGGATCGAACCTGGGACCTCGGTGCCGTGAGACAGCAGTGCTAATCATTGCGCCACCGTGCTGCCCTGTCAGTATCTTAATATAAAGAAATTGGAATTTGTTTTCATATATCCATATAGCCAGCAATCAATTAAGTACAGAATGATCAAATTTCACACAGATCCATGCATAGCGACATGCACGCACACACAGAACTACGCAGACATGTGCAGTCACACAGTCATACACACACCAACACAAGTGGAAATGGAAACATTAAAAAGGCTCAGAAACAGTTCTTGGTTAAACAGCTAAGCATGGTGATGGAAGGTGACAAAGCAAATTGTGACATGGCAAGAATGGGATAACCTCATTGCAAACCATGAATTAGTCACAACATCAAGCCAAGCACGGAAGCAAAGATTCCCTTACTTGAGGGGAGCTGCCGGGAGAGAAGCCTTGATTGGAGCCAGGGGAGGTGGGAGACTGGTTGGCTGGAGATCCAGCATTATTGCGGTACTGCTGGAGGGAAGCCTACAGAACAACACAGAGTTAAGAACGGCTGCTGAGATAGGCAGAGTATAGTATCTTTGGAAGTTCTGAGTGGATGCAGGTAATAATGCCGGTGTAACTATTCCAATCCCTTGTTTCCACGCAAATCAGTTCATGGCTATCTGAAACCAATGCCAAATTCAATCTGAAGTAAGAGATACTTGGGATTCCAAGTCCTTTTTATGTTAAGGTGTTACAGAGATTGCATTCCAAGTGGCCGAATGAGATAATAGGTGAATTGTAGAACAAACTGGTGTTTTCTCTCTCCTGGTTTGTTTGCACCCACATCCTCTCTCCCCCACTCACTACCCGGACATGCTCCCACTTTGCTGTACTCCTGTTGGCTTTCTCTCCCACCGATGTGCTCCCTCCAATTTTCTTCCCACCCCATCACAGCCTTGTTCTGCACTTGCTGCCTCCTCCATTCACTTAATCTCTCTTGCTCATTCTCCCTCACTGCTTAATCATTCTTCACGCCTCCCTGCTTACTACTCTTACGTGCTCCATGTTTCCTCGCTTCCTCTCTCCCCACTGCCTCTTCCTCATTCTCTCCTATCATCTTCCTTTCAATCGCTCACAGTTGCTTCTTCTGCTTACTTATCCCTTGTTTCAACTCCCCTTTTCCCTATTTTCTCCAATCACCTCACTTCCAAGTTTGCAAACTGCCCCCACCTGATGCTCACCCGAGTTTATTTCCATTTTCCCCGGCTGGGTTTCTTTCAGCTCACATTCTCTCTCCCTGGGGTTCCTGCTTTCTCTCTTCTTTCTATCACATTCTCAGGGCAAGAAGAGCAGAGGCCTGTCCTGAACCAAATTTATTCTTCAAGCAACATCAGTAAAGCAATTATCTAGTTATTTACTGGATTATTGTTTGTGGACTCTTGCTTTGCACAAACTGGCTGCCGCATATTTGACATTACTACACTTCAGAAGCACTCCATTGGCTGCAAGGAGCTTTGAGACATCCAATGGTTGTTAAAAGCACTATATAAATGCAAATCTTTATTTAACTGGTTAAAGTGCTTTCAAACATCCTGAGGTACTGAAGGAAGCTATACAAGTGGGAGGTTTAATACTCTCTCTGTGAAGAACCAGTTAAGTTTTCACAGTGTGCCAACCTGTAATGCAAGAACCCCAGACCGGAATACTGCAGCTCTTTTGAAGGCCTTTGTTTCAATCCAAGACCTGTTATTGTTCTCTTTACATGAAGCAAATGGACTGTCGTGGTTCAAAAAGGTTAACTCCACCCTCTCAAAGGCAATTAGGGATGGAGAATAAATGCTGGTCTTGCTGGCAACACCGACATCTCATGACAGAATGTAAATAAATGAAGATTTTATAAACAAACTTGCCAAGGGTGAGTCAGACATGAGAACTCTGTTCAGAATTCAGGAACCCTCACAGTATCAATGAAGTGCAGTGCCTGATGGGCACAGTAGTTATGACAATAGACATCCATCACACAGGTTCCTGGAACGGCATCACTACCCTATTTACGGTATTATCAGCAGTTTAAGTTACTCTCTAACTAAACCACCTGCACAGCCAGAAATGTTTTAAAGCTCAATACCTAGCAAAGGGACAAACACTCGGGGGGAGGGGGGGCAGAGAAAGAGGAGTGAGAGAGAAAGAGCGAGAGAGAACGGGAATTGTATTTCACAAAATACAAAACACAAAGTTCCCAATAGGTGACTGCTCCTCCAGTGCCACCACCAGCTGATTTACAGTATGGCAGTAACTACATTTTATCAATTCTACATCATCTGTAATTTCTAAACAAGAAATTTATAAGGAAGCAAAATATTTGATTGCTACAGCATACACTAAGGAGGAAAGAGGACAGAGACAAAGAATGAGAGTGTGGGTGAGGGGGAAGGTAAGAAAAGGGGAAGAACAGACACTGAGATGGAGAGCCGGATTAGAAGGGGGAGAGAAATATACAGAGCCACAGCACTGCAAAAGTTTACAGCACAGAAGGAAGCCATTAACTCCATATTTATCATGCTTTTGCTCGGCCTTCCATGATAAATTAATGAACCATCATTGATCACTTCCCAACCAGAAGTAGAGTGATTAGGAAAAGATAATCAGAACCCTGCATAATTTCAAAATCTCTTGACAATATTTGCTCCAGTGGCAACAGTGCCACTTGAATCAACTTGCATTTATACAGTGCTCTTGATGTGAAAAAAAATCCGAATGACTCACTCATCTTTCATTCTCACTCCACAGTATAAATATTTCCCACATTCTCTGTATTATAGCTTTGACAAAGGGTCATCTGGACTCGAAACATCAGCTCTTTTCTCTCCCTGCAGATGCTGCCAGACCTGCTGAGACTTTCCAGCATTCTCTCTTTGGTTTCAGATTCCAGCATTCGGGGTAATTTGCTTTTATCCAGAGATTATTATGGAGCTGTATAAAACGCTCGTTAGGTCACAACTAGAGTACTGTGTGCAGTTCTGGCTGCCACACGATAGGAAGGATATGACTGCACTAGAGAGGGTGCCGAGGAGATTCACCAGGTTGTTGCCTGGGCTGGAGCGCTTCAGCAATTGAGGGAGGTCGGTTAGTCTAGAGTTGGTTTCCTTAGAGCAGAGAAGGCTGATGGGGGACTGATTGAGATGTACAAAACTATGAGGGACATAGATTGGGTAGATAGGAAGAAATATTTCCCCTTAATAGAGGGGTCAATAACCAGTGGGCATAGATTCAAGATGAGGGGCAGGAGAGTTAAAAAGGAGATTTGAGGAATTTTTCTGAAAATCTCTGCCTGAAAGGATGGTAGAGATGGGAACACTCACAACATTTAGGAAGCATTTAGATGAGCACTTGAAGCACCATAGCATACAAGGCTATGGACCAAGTGTTGGAAAGTGGGATCAGAATAGATAGGTGCTTGATGGCCGTTGCAGACACGATGGGCCAAAGGAGGACTCAATGACACTCACCATTTGCTTGATGAATGCTGCGGCTCCAACCTCACTCAACAAGCCCGCGCCAGCTAGGACAAAGCAGCTTGTTTGATTGATACCCCATTCACCACCTTTGAACATGCACTCCCTCCACCACCAACACACAATGGCAGCAGTGTGCACCATCTACAAGATGCACTGTAGATGGCTCCTTCAACAACACCTTCAAAACCCATGAACTTTTCTATTTAGGAAAAGGGCAGAAGATACATGGGAACACCACCTGCCAGTTACCCGCCAAGCCATTCACCACTCTTATTTGGAACAATAATCACTGTTTCTCCACTGTTGCTGGGTCAAAATCCAGGATCTGTTTCCCTAACAGCACCATAGGTGTGCCTATGCCACATGAGTTGTAGTGGTTCAAGGCGGTAGTGTCTCACTGTCGCCCTCTCAAGGGAAATTAGGGATGGGTAATAATTGCTGGTTTATAGCCAGCAATGCCCATGTCCCATGAAAAATTAACCAAAAATATTGTCAAACTAAAAGCTCAAAAAGGAGAGAATTTCCGTCATATACAACTCACAGGTGTTTTTTTAATAGTAGGAAAATAAAAGCTTGTAATGTTAATAATCTGAGAAAATGAAAATGTTCTTGTTTTCTTTCTGCAGTTGCCTCAGTTAGCCAGCAAGTAGCTGATTGAAGCAGTAATGAGGCATGCTTACCATTAAGCCTCACAAATTATGTTATAGATCAAAAGGAAATCAGTACAGGCACACCAAACTGTTACACACAATGGAGAATCCCAGCAAAATTAATTCTCCAAAATTGAGAGACTAGAACTGCATGCATTAGTCTCAAACTGCCCACATGCAGAGAGCCACAGGGAGAAAACTTTATAATATGACCTGGAGCAGAACTTACTTTCTGTGGTGACAGCCTTAATGAGGCTTCCTCTTGCACTCCAGGCCCACGAAGTGTGAGCCAAGTAGCTCAGAGGACTTGAAAGGCACTCCCAAAATGGAATGCAGCTCATAGACTCTATATGGCTCCATGCACCTCCAGAGGGATAGCCTTTACATGAATATACTGCCTGATCACCCAAACTACAGAACATTCATTTACTCTCACACCTGCCCTATGAAATCCTGGAGTGATGCCTCTGCGGTGAGACACAGGACTCACTGTGCCAGTGAATTACTCCAGCTGAGATGAAGCAGGACTATGGGTTTTATTCAGTTCATGAGATATCCAATGACCTGTAAAACGTATGAAAAATCAAATGCATCTATTGACTGAACTTTTTACATCTATTTTTGTTGAAGCGCTTCTATAGCAATATAAGAACGTTGGTCAAGGGTTTTGAAATAATAATTCTATCAACTCTGCCATATATTTTGTCCACTTACCGTGCTCATATCCATTCCTATGGGTGCCTGTGTTTGGTTCATTGGAGGGGATTGTGGCATTGTGGCTGCCTGTTGCTGGCCACTGCTTTGCTGTGACTGTGAGCCCTGAGCCAGGTTGCTCGAACTCTGGGACTGTGGCTGCGTTGTCTGCTGCGTGAAAAATGAATATGCAGGAAGATGCTGCTCCAATGCCAACGCGTCCATAGCAACAGCCTACAATAAATATCACACCCCATTAAACAGCTACACTTTACACAGTCTGCCACACTACAAACAATAAAACACATGCTTTTATAGTGTAGTGCAAACGGTGAATGGGGTGGCTGGTACAGGTTTGAGTCATACATCAGAAAGTTTACAAGTTCCATTCCTGGTTTATGCTGAGTTAGTTGATCTCAATATGGTGGGACTGGGAAGTTGGCTGCCTTTTGGGCCTGTGGTTACACAAAGAAAACCAGACAGGATTTCTGCCCCCAAGATGTAATCAATAGAAAGCTGCTTCGAGGTGCATGTGTAAATGTTAAATGAGCTGAAATACTACATTCAGTTCTGGGCTTTAAGAAGAATGTCAAGGCTTTGGAGAAGGTGCAGATGAGATTTATTAGAGTGGTACCATAGATAACCGATTCTAGTTACTCGAAAAGGCTGGATAAACTGGGCTGGTTTTTCTTAGAGAAGGTGAAGGAGAGACTTGAGAGAAAATAAATTATTTCTTCAAGGCGTTGAGCACCTGGGTTCGATCCCGGCCCCGGGTCACTGTCCATGTGGAGTTTGCACATTCTCCTCGTGCCTGCACGAGTCTCACCCCACAACTCAAAGATGTGCAGGGTGGGTGGATTGGCTAAATTGCCCATTAATTGGAAAAAAAATTAATTGGCTACTTAAAATTTAAAAAAGTGATTTCAAGTGGCAGAAGGGTTCAGGAAACAGATGAGTAACCAGGTAAGTATCAAAAGAAACACAGGAGTGAATAAGGATAATTATTTTTATGCTGCGAGATGTTATGATCTGGAATGTGCTGCCTGAAAAGGGGTGGATGTAGATTCAGTGATAGATTTCAAAGAAAACTGAAATACTTGGTCAAAAGTCATTTAGCTTTGAACGAGTGGGTGCCCAATAAGATGCGATGATTCCCAATCCTATATAGTTTCATTTTATAAAGGCTGTAATCTTAGTTTGCCCCATTACTAGTGATATAACACGGCAGTAAATATGATGGGTTTAATCTTTTGGATGTGGTAGGACAACTTGCATAGAACGCTATGGCACCGGATTCCGGCGCTGATATGAGCTGCAGTGGAGTGTTTAAATTGGAGTTTGGTGCCCGAGTGAATTCAAGGATTAAATTAAGGGTTAATTTCTATCTAATGTTTTACAACACCAGGTTAAAGTCCAACAGGTTTGTTTCATACCTCTTCATTCACCTGAGGAAGGAGCAGTGCTTCGAAAGCTTGTGTTTGAAACAAACCTGTTGGACTTCAACCTGGTGTTGTAAGACTTCTTACTGTGCTCACCCCAGTCCAACGCCGGAATCTCTACATCATATCTAAAGTTTAGTCTTTCTTTAATTTAACAAATAGCTCGAAGTTGCTGCTTAGGTTGGAAGATGGTGAGTTTTAGCCCAGCTTTAAAACAGAGTTTATACTCTGCTCTGCTTGCAGCTGCAACTAGTTAATTAGATAACTGGCTTAAACAGGGGGCGAAATTCTCCCATCAGGAGACTAAGTGCCAACGCCGGAGTGAAAACCGGAGTGTTTCACTCCGGCGTCGGAGGCCGCTCCTCGCCCTCTATTCTCCCACCCCCAGGGGGCTAGGAGCGGCGGCGCGTCCATTACGCGCACCGGGCCTTGGTGCCGCATGAAAGCGGCGGCGCATAAATTATGCGACTGGCGCGCGTAAATGATGTGACCCGCGCATGCGCAGGTTAACTGGCGCCAACCCGCGCATGCGGGGATGCCGTCCTCCCCGCGGGCGTCCCGCAAGAAATGGAGGATTGATCTTGCGGGGCGGCAGAGGAAAAGAGTGCGTCCTTTAGAGACGCCGGTCCGCCAATCGGTGGGCACCGATCGTGGGCCAGACCCCTACTGAGCGCCCCCCTGGTGCTCGATCCTCCCTCCCCCCCCCCACAGGCCGCACACGCAGCGTTCGCACGCTGTTCGTGCCGGCAGCGACCATGAACCCGGCGGATTGGGCGGGCCGCTCGGCCCATCCGAGCCGGAGAATCACCCCTCGCCTGCTACAAACGGCAAGCGGCAATTCTCCGAGCGGCCTGTCGTGAAACGAGGCACGCCGTTTTGAGGGGTGGGGGTCGGAGAATCGCGTGCGGGTGCCAGGGCGGCGTGGCAGGAATCGCCGAGCACTCCCGTGATTCTCCCACCCGGCGTGGGGGTCGGAGAATTGCGCCCAGGGTTTCAGAGGCTAGATTCAGAGTATAAAAACAGGCAGCCTTAACTGATGCTTAAATTGGGGTTTGGTGACTGAGGGAGTTTGGTGAAGCGGACAGGAAGGAGGTGCTTCTTTCCTTTTCTTCAGAAAGAATAACGGAGGTCTTGTTAAGTAGCACTTGGTGAATATTTTTACAGTCCTTAATATACCCTAACCATAGATTTACCAGGTTAAATGGGCGGGTTATCTTACGAGACCTCCTTCTGCACTGTTGGGATTCTACAACAAAAATCTAGCAATCTCAGATTTAAAACGAATTGATCTTTTGTGGAACAGGGTGTCATATTTACATCACTAAAGTGCCCAGTGTGCAGACATGTTTCCTAATTTCAGTCCAGAAAGGTCTGGCTTTAATTTTTAGATTATGACTCCTAGTCTGGGACTCTGACCACCAGAAGCAGGTTCCTGCTCCAGCTCTTCTTTTTCTTGAAATTTTTAAGTCACCGTTTAACCTTCCACATTCCAGGAAATACAACCTCTAGTTTACGTACTCAATCATAATTTAACCCATACGTACATAAGAATTAGGAGCAGGAGTAGGCCACTCGAGCCTGCTCCACCATTCCAGAAGATCATGGACTTCAATCTGGTAAATCTATGCTGCTCCAATGCCAGTATAGTCTTCCTAAGATTTGGAGCCCAGGTCTGCGTTATAGAACATAGAAAAATACAGCACTGAACAGGCCCTTTGGCCCACGATGTTGTGCTGAACTTTTGTCCTAGATTAAGAACAAATTAATCTACACCCCATCATTCTACCGTAATCCATGTACCTATCCTATAGCCGCTTGAAGGTCCCTAATGTTTCCGACTCAACTACTTCCACAGGCAGTGCATTCCATGCCCCCACTACTCTCTGGGTAAAGAACCTACCTCTGACATCCCCCTACATCTTCCTTTTCCGTTCTAATGAGAAAAGGCCTAGCACCCTCAACCTTTCCTCGTAAGACCTACTCTCCTTTCCAGGCAGCATCCTGGTAAATTTCCTTTGCACCTTTTCCAAAGCTTCCGCATCCTTCCTAAAATGAGGCGAGCAGAACTGCACACAGTACTCCAGATATGGCCTTACCAAGGTTTTGTAGAGCTGCATCATCACCTCATGGCTCTTAAATTCAATCCCTCTGCTAATGAACGCTAGCACACCATAGGCCTTCTTCACAGCTCTATCCACTTGAGTGGCAACTTTCAAAGATCTATGAACATAGACCCCAAGATCTCTCTGCTCCTCCACATTGCCAAGAACCCTACCGTTAACCCTGTATTCCGCATTAATATTTGTCCTTCCAAAATGGACAACCTCACACTTTTCAGGGTTAAACTCCATCTGCCAGTTCTCTGCCCAGCTCTGCATCCTATCTATGTCTCTTTGCAGCCGACAACAGTCCTCCTCACTATCCACAACTCCACCAATCTTCGTATTAGAACATAGAACATAGAACAGTACAGCACAGAACAGGCCCTTCGGCCCTCAATGTTGTGCCGAGCCATGATCACCCTACTCAAACCCATGTATCTACCCTATACCCGTAACCCAACAACCCTTAACCTTACTTTTATTAGGACACTACGGGCAATTTAGCATGGCCAATCCACCTAACCCGCACATCTTTGGACTGTGGGAGGAAACCGGAGCACCCGGAGGAAACCCACGCACACAGGGGGAGGACGTGCAGACTCCACACAGACAGTGACCCAGCCGGGAATCGAACCTGGGACCCTGGAGCTGTGAAGCATTTATGCTAACCACCATGCTACCCTGCTGCCCACTGCTGTCTGCAAATTTACTGACCCACCCTTCAACTCCCTCATCCAAGTCATTGATGAAAATCACAAACAGCAGAGGACCCAGAACTGATCCCTGCGGTACCCCACTGGTAACTGGGCTCCAGCTGAATATTTGCCATCCACCACCACTCTCTGACTTCTATCGGTTAGCCAGTTCATTATCCAACTGGCCAAATTTCCCACTAACCCATGCCTTCTTACTTTCTGCATAAGCCTACAATGGGAAACCTTATCAAATATATACTCTAGTTGTGGTGTAACCAGGGCATTGAAGCCTGACTTCTTCCCCTTTCATTCTTGCTCTCTCGATATAAAAGCCAGCATTTCAATAGTCTTTATGATTATTTCTTGCAGCTGTTCATGACATTTTAATGATCGATGAACCCAGGCATCCAAGTCTTTGTTTCTATCTCAAGTGTTTTAAGGGAGGTAGCCATAAACTTTCTATTAACCCTAATATCCCTACTCTGTCTCGTACAGCACTGTCAATCTCCTTCACCAATAATTTTCTTTCAATTCCACAAGCTTCAACTTTAGCTAACAGTCTCGTTTCATAGAATCATAGAATAATAACAGCCTGATAGGAGGTAATTTGGTCCATCAGGTCTGTGCAATGCCTGCTTAGAAATATGGTATAAATTTAAGGTTAATTTGTGCTTCTGCATGTGGTTCAAACAATGGTTTGAAACTTTAGTTTAGCTTTATGTCAAACTCCTTGCTTGTCACTTCAGAAAAACGCAAATGAATTTTTCTTTCACAAATCCATGCTGACGCTGCCTGACCACATTATGATGTTCTAAGTATCCTGCTTTAGCTTCCTGAATAATGGGTTCTAGCACTTTTCCTATGAAAGATGTTAGGTTAACTGGCCTATAATTTCCTGCTTTCCGCCTCCCTCCTTTCTTGAATAAAGGTGTTAAATGATCTACTTTCCAATCGGCTGAGGCCCTTCCTATTCTCTATTGAATTTTGGAACATAATAACCAAGGCATCTACTATCTGACGCCAACTCTTCTGGTCCCAGGGACTTGCCAGCTTTTAGATCCGAGTTTCCCAGCACCTTTTCTGTAGTGATGGTTCTCCCTGTTGTTCACCTCTTGATTTTCAAATATCTTGGAGAGGACTTCTAAGTCCTCCACAGTGAAGACAGAACAAAACACCTGTTTAATACCTCTGTCATTTCCTTGTTTTCCATTATCCTCCCTCTAGCTTTTGTTACTCTTTCCCTATTTAAAAACTGTCCTGTAGTCAGCTTCTCAAAAAACAGCAGGTACATCAGTCATGACCCACATTTACAAATCAACTTCGACTCTCTGATCCACTGGCAATTTTCAAGGTTATGATCCTTAATTATAGACTCTTGTAATCTCCTGACAACAGATGTGAGACCACCCAAATGGTCAATAATTCCCAGGTGTTGGTGTTCCTCTTTCATCTTTCTTAAAAAGCGCCCTGACTTGTGCAATTTTCCAACCTAAAAGAATGGATCCCAAATCAAGAGAACCATAGTTATATAGAAGCAGAAGAAAATTTATGGCACTTACTTTTAAAATACTGGGATGAAATGATCTGGTTCTGTCACTGTTAGTCATTATTTTCTTCATTACTGTTGCTTTGCTACATGAATTTTGGTGGCTCCCTGTCCCTATTAAATATTGGCTTCTTTGGGATGTCTGGCATCTTCCTCAACTGCAAAGTATTTATTCCAAATTTTGTCAATGAAAACAAGGAAATGGTAGAGTTAATTGTTTTCAAGTAGCCCACATTGCTCTCAATCACTTCTTTCCTAATTTAAAAAAAAATTGCGTTGATTTTGATATGTCCTGCAAGTTTCCTTTCACACTTGCTAGTTATTTTCTCACTCTTTGTTGTTCCTCGTCCCTTTCCCAGTTGCCAGGATGCGTGCTGTCTTTTACATTCTAGTATGCGTTTTCTTTTAGTTTCACATTCAAGTCATCCATAGCTACTTTAAAAAAAAATAGAATTCTTGCACCTTGGGGTATAAACTAGTTTTGTACTAAACTGATTTTTAAACACTCCCACTGATTTTGGTATCTTGCCCATTAATAAACTTACCTGATCGACAGTGAACGTCTTTGTCTCATTACAGCAAAATCAGTCTTGCCTAAATTAAAATCTTAATAACTGTTTCATATTTTTCCCTTTCAAACACTATATTGAACGTAATCGCATTATAATTGCTAACAGATAAAAGTTGGGCTGTTAATTAAATCTAGTTTATTATCAAATTAATATGACAAGCTTCCTTATTACCTCTAGGACATATTATTACAGAAAAGATAGCCCCGACTCATTCATGAAATTCAACACCTGGATGACTTGAGAATGTCTGTCTAACCTAATCTATATCAAAGCTAAAATACCTTATTAAAACTATTTCGCCATACTCAAGGGATGGATGGGGTTCAGGGTTGAGAAGAGGCTATAGATAGGAAGGGGCATTGTCATGGAGGGACTTAAACTTAAGGATCAGAATTTTTAATTTAAAGGTGTTGTTGGATCAGAAACCAATGGAAGTCAGCAAGCACATGAGTGAATAAGGCTTGGTGCAAGTTAAGATATAGACAGCAGTTTTCTTTGCTGAAACCAAATGTGTGCAAGATGGGAGATGGGCCCAAAGAGCACTGTAATAAAGGAGTCTGGAGGTGACAAGCATAGATGAAGGTTTCAGCAGCAGGTGGGCAGAGCCCAGGTACAGAGGCGTTAGATGGCCTTTGCAATGGAGTACTTACGGAGTTGGAAACTCTACTCCGGTCAAATACGACATCAAGTTTCAAATGTCTGGTCCAAACAGAGACAGTGGTCAGGGCAAGAACAGTGTTAGTGATGAAGTGTCAGAGATACGGATGCCTGTCCAATGTTTGACTGAAGTAAAATGCAACTTAGCTACGAGATAGCACATGAGCAGCACTGGAAGCATCTGTGTGAACAGACATTGACCCTATAATGATTGACCTCATGAGATTAAATCAATTAAGTTTCTGATGAGTTTAATCCAACTGTCCTGTTCATGTATTACACTGTAAAAGCATGTTCCATTTCAGTTGTAGTATCTTATTCCTTGCAGACCATACCTGTGTGATTGGAGAGAGAGGGGAGAGAGCTGGTGATAGTTGAAGTTGTTGTCTCCGCGAGTCCGTGTTGATTGGTATGGTGAGGGGTGTCACCGTTGGTTGTCGGCTTTGCAGAGTCCCTGTCAGTGACCCCTGTGATGATGTCAGGCCTGCAAACAATGCAAGATGTCGTTGAGATGGAAAATTGAGGGAGTGATCAATATTGTTTTGTGGGAAATCTGTTTTATGATCCCACCCACTGCTCAGATAGAAGCAAGCTGCCCAATCACTGACTGTATCTCAGCAGTTCCTCAGTGATGGGGTCAATCAAGTACCAGAAGTCTTGCATTTCCAAATAATTACTGCCTAAAAATACAAGGGTTCCACCTCAAAACAGGAATCTATCTTGCATACACTCGTATCCCTCCAAAGCCTTCTTTGGTTGCTCTGCTAGAATATCAGACACACAAATTATTTTCCTGAGACAGGACTCTGCATATATTCTGGTTGTACCAAACCCATCCCAAGTTCCCTAGCTTTATGTGCTAAAGCCCTCTAACACACCCAGGCTCTGTGTCCTAACGCCTCCTCACGTGTGCTGCTTATTGGTGCAAATCGCCCTTCACGCACCCTGGCTGCTGGCACCATTGCCCCCTCATACACCCTGACCTTTGGTGCTCATGCCCCATCGCATACCCTGGCTGTTGGTATTGAGGCCCAGATGGTTCATATTTGCTGCCAGGTTTCCAGTGCTGTTTGCGCTGCTCAGGGTCGGGAATGTTGTCTCCTCTGGATCTAGTGGGGTGGGGAGGGGCGGTGGGAAGTGGATGTTTGTAAGATCTGGCAGGGATCCTCCAGTGTTATGAGCAACAGGCATCAGTGATGTGGTACTTTCCTGGTCTGTAGATGGGAAAATACTGTTAAGAAAAAGAAAATTTAAAGTTTTTACTTGCAACCAGCTGACAACTTTACAGCTCTTCTACACAAGTATCTGGTTGAGACCAGGCGATCACCAGATTTGAAATAAGGATTACGCTCGCATGCACACACACATGATCAACAAACTCCAGAAAATCTACTCACTTGATTCCCGGGACTTCGCATGATTTAGGCCGTGATGGTGCAGACTATGAAGAGAAAGAGTTGAAAATGAGAAGCATATTAAAACGTGTATTCATATGGAGAAATCCAAAATGAGCAAAGCCACACTGAACCCATCAACCCTTATTTCTCCAATATTTAAACTCCCTGTATTCGGACTGTCTGTAATGTTTTGTCCTCCAAGATCTTGCAAAGATTATCCTAACATTAATCAGCCTCTGAATGGAAAAAAAAGTTAGTAAATTCAGTCCAATCCATGGATTATTCTTAGTGTAGAGAATGGGCAGGGAAATAGTGCCCCTCTTTAACAAAGAGGTCTTAAAATATATTTTAGTATTTCAACCAATTTCTTTTGTTCTATCTGGTGACTATTTCTATCTGGGTGAGCTAACAGATCTGGTGTAATGAAACTTTAATGGTGAATCAGCTGTTTTATTCTTTCTGGGGTACATCCAGACTCTACTGCCACATTGCCTGAACAAATACATCCTTTAAATCTTTGAACTGCAATTAAACTCTATGGCCCTTATTGTCTCAATGGCAACAGGCAGTGTCCAGAATTAGAACCACAGAGATGATTAAACCACAATAGAACTTGTCCCTGTGCTAATCCGCTGACCTGGGGAAGGAGCAGCAATTGCGAGGCTTCAATTGACTTGAGTAGGAGAGACAACTAGCAAGAAACATAAAAGACAGTAAAAGCTTCCACAAGTAGATAAAAAGGAAAAGATTAGCGAAGACTAATGAGGGTGAAACTGGGGGATTAATAATGGGAAATGAGGAATACGCAGAGGCTTTCAACAAATATTCTGTCTCCAACATCACAGCAGAAGACATAAAGCATCCTAAGAATAGTAGAAAATCAGGAAGCAAAAGGGTAGGAGAAAGTCAAAGTTGCTAAAGTTTGAACTTTGCAAAGGAGCAGATCACTAATATCAAGTAGCATGAAGGGCAGAAATGGGTAATAGAGTGTACATAATATATTTGGATTTACAAAAAATAATTGATGAGGTACCACACCTCAGAACTATAACTCATGCCTTATAATTAAAGTCAGAACACGTGGAACCAGGGAACAAATAGCTGAATGGACAGAAAACTACAGACTACAAAGCAAAACAGAGTATATGTGTTAAGAGTAGCTACTCAGACTGACAAAGGCTGCAGAATGTGGTGTTCCTCAAGGATCACTGTCATTTATCATCAACGGAAATTATTTGGATTTGGGAATTGAAGATACAATACAAAATCTGCATGAGGGAGTTGTCAGAAGAGAAGGATTGGTTTAGTTAATATAGAAGAGGGCTGCTAACAAATGCAGTAAAGCATTCGTAAACTTGCCGAATGAGCTTGTAATTGGCAAGCTAATTTCAATATAGGTATTACATTTTGGTGGGAAGAATAAGGAGGCCACATATTACTCAGAAAATCAGAATAAATGTGGTAGAGGAACAAAGGAACCTGGAGGGGTACACATAGACAAATCACAAAGTAATGACGCAGGTTAGAAGACCATTAAAAAAGCACCCAGGCACTGGCGTTTATTTCTAGAACAGATTTGAAAAGCAGGAACTTATGCTAAACTTGCATTAAAACTTGGCTGGACTCTTTTTATAAATTTAGAGTACCAAATTCATTTTCATTCCAATTTAGCGTGGCCAATCCACCTACCCTGCACATCTTTGGATTGTAGGGGTAGACCCACGCAACACGGGGAGAATGTGCAAACTCCACACGGACGGTGACCCGGGGCCAGGATTGAACCCGGGTCCTTGGGGCTGTGAGGCAGCAGTGCTAACCACTGCGCCCCCGTGCCGCCCTTGGCTGGACACTAATTATAACACTGAGCTGTTATCATTTCCGTAGTATTGTTATTATAGAGGCATGAGAGAAGGTGCAAAATACATTTACTAAAATAAGACCAAACTGAGAGGATATAGTTACCAGGAAAGATTAAATAGGCTTCTGTAGATAAGCGAAGACCGAGGGGGTAACCTAATAGAGGTAATTGTTTTTGAAGGCCAGCATTTATTGCCGAACCATGCTTTCCTTTGAGGTGATGCTGAGCTGCCTTCCTGAACTGCTCCAATCTCTGAGATGTAAATACATCCACTACTGTCAGGGAGGGATGATGAAAGGAGGTTATATTTATCCAAGTCAGGATAGTGTGTGACTTGGAGGGGAATTTATAAGTGATGGTATTTCCATGCATCTGTTGCCCTTGTTCTTCTTTGGCAGATAATGTGTAGGGGTATGGGGAATGGCACTAAGTCATAATGCTCGTTTGGAGAGTCAGTGCAGACACAATTAGCCAAATGGGCTCCTTCTGCACCGTAACAATTCTGTGAGACGAAAGATTAAGAAAGAAATTGATAGGATGGACAAAGAGATGTTTCCACTTGCAGGTGAGACCAGAACTCGCAGCCAGAACTAAGGTAGCCACTAATAAACCAAAATGAGGAATACGCAGAGGCTTTCAACAAATATTCTGTCTCCAACTTCACAGCAGAAGACATAAAGCATCCTAAGAATAGTAGAAAATCAGGAAGCAAAAGGGTAGGAGAAAGTCAAAGTTGCTAAAGTTTGAACTTTGCAAAGGAGCAGATCACCAATATCAAGTAGCATGAAGGGCAGATATGGATAATAGAGTGTACATAATATATTTGGATTTACAAAAAATAATAACTCATGACTTATAATTAAAGTCAGAACATGTGGAATCAGGGAACAAATAACTGAATGGACAGAAAACTACAGACTACAAAGCAAAACAGAGTATACGGGTTAAGAGTAGCTACTCATACTGACAAAGGCTGTGGAATGTGGTGTTCCTCAAGGATCACTGACATTTATCATCAATGGAAATTATTTGGATTTGGGAATTGAAGATACAATACAAAATCTGCGTGGGGGAGTTGTCAGAAAAGAAGGATTGGTTTAGTTAATATAGAAGAGGGCTGCTAACAAATGCAGTAAAGCATTCGTAAACTTGCCGAATGAGCTTGTAATTGGCAAGCTAATTTCAATATAGGTATTACACTTTGGTGGGAAGAATAAGGAGGCCACATATTACTCAGAAAATCAGAATAAATGTGGTAGAGGAACAAAGGAACCTGGAGGGGTACATATACACAAATCACAAAGTAATGACGCAGGTAAGACCACCATTAAAAAAGCACCCAAGCACTGGCATTTATTTCTAGAACAGATTTGAAAAGCAGGAACTTATGCTAAACTTGCATTAAAACTTGGCTGGACTCTTTTTATAAATTTAGAGTACCAAATTCATTTTCTTTCCAATTAAAGGGAATTTAGCGTGGCCAATCCACCTACCCTGCACATCTTTGGATTGTAGAGGTGAGACCCACGCAGACACGGGGAGAATGTGCAAACTCCACACGGACGGTGACCCGGGGCCAGGATTGAACCCGGGTCCTTGGGGCTGTGAGGCAGCAGTGCTAACCACTGCGCCCCCGTGCCGCCCTTGGCTGGACTCTAATTATAACACTGAGCTGTTATCATTTCCGTAGTATTGTTACTATAGAGGCATGAAAGAAGGTGCAAAAAACATTTACTAAAATAAGACCAAACTGAGAGGATATAGTTACCAGGAAAGATTAAATAGGCTTCTGTAGATAAGCGAAGACCGAGGGGATAACCTAATAGAGGTAATTGTTTTTGAAGGCCAGCATTTATTGCCGAACCATGCTTTCCTTTGAGGTGATGCTGAGCTGCCTTCCTGAACTGCTCCAATCTCTGAGATGTAAATACATCCACTACTGTCAGGGAGGGATGATGAAAGGAAGTTATATTTATCCAAGTCAGGATAGTGTGTGACTTGGAGGGGAATTTATAAGTGATGGTATTTCCATGCATCTGTTGCCCTTGTTCTTCTTTGGCAGATAATGTGTAGGGGTATGGGGAATGGCACTAAGTCATAATGCTCGTTTGGAGAGTCAGTGCAGACACAATTAGCCAAATGGGCTCCTTCTGCGCCGTAACAATTCTGTGAGACGAAAGATTAAGAAAGGAATTGATAGGATGGACAAAGAGATGCTTCCACTTGCAGGTGAGATCAGAACTCGCAGCCAGAACTAAGGTAGCCACTAATAAACCGAACAGGGAATTCAGGAGAAATTTCTTCAGAGTGGTAAAAATGTGTAACTCCCAACCACAAAGCGTGCTGAAGAAATGAGCACAGATACATTTAAGGGAAACCTGGATAGGTATCTCAAGGGGGAAATGAATAAAGACTACGCTAATGGGGTTACATGAAGACGTGGGTGGACACTCGTTTATAACAAACGCCGACATGTTTTAATATTGTTGGTTGAAACTTTGGTCAGAACACTAGGAGAACTACACTGATCTTCAAATAGTGCCTTTGGATCTGAAGGATAGCAGTGCAGCACACCTCAGCCTGCCAGCCTGGATTTGAGCTCACAAGGTTGAAAACATGATCTTTAGACCGAGGGCAGAGTGAGACCACTGAGCCAGTCACCCGAGTGACCTTTCTGCGTATAAGAGTTGTTGGAAGCAGGCTGTTCAATAACGGAGGCAGCACAGCACAGACCACCCTATCCTCATGTCTACATGCTCCCTTCCAACAAGAATCAGAGCAGCTCAGGTGATCTATCTGAAGTTTGAGCCAACAGCACTAAAACTGTTTAATTATTTATCTCATTACTGTTTGAGGACTCTTGCTGTGAGCAAATTGGCAGCCGCATTTCCCTACATCACAACATTAGCTATAATTTTAATTTTAAAATTATAGTTGGGAAGTGTTTTGTGATATCCTGAAGTTGTGAAATGCACTTTAAAAATATAAATGTTTTCTTCCTTTCTGAAGCACATTCCAGTACAGCAGGCAGCATTTCAGTGAAGCCGGAGAAAATTACAAATAATAAATATACGACAAAGATTATGCGTGCTAAAAATAATAAGAAAAAAAGAAACAAGAAGGGGCTTAAAAGGGGAAGGAGTTGCGACACAGACTGTAATAAAGGTGAAGAAGCTACACAAAGCATCCCAAAGGAAGCAGATCTACGAATGACGCGAGATGGGTTACCACAGCCACTTTCACAAATTCCAAACCCACCTCAGACAAATGAAACATTAAATATCCTACAGTACCTTTTTGTTGTCCCACAGCGATTTGGATAGAGATTTATCAGTCTCAGACGTATTCTCCTCCATCCCAGGAACCGTTAATAGTAACACTGAGAGGTGTGTAAAAGAGAGAGAGAGAGAGAAAGAGAGATACGCAGACAATAAATGATTCAAGAACTAGACAAGACAAAAAAAAATCAGGAAAAGATATATTGATCCCATGACCACCTTGCGTTTCGAACCAACTTAGGACTGCTCAACATTGCCAGATGTTTTCTGGCCGGATTGTCGGCCGGAAAACCATCGGTGCCTGATGAATCAAACACAAGGAGCCAGCACAGGCAGAAAAGACTGGGGTCTTTTGTTTCAAATCAAAATGTTGTTAGGAATAGCCAAACGCGGTGAAGCAGGAATGGATTTTATCCGGAAAACAAACTGGTCAGATAGGACACATGTTGTTCAGCCACAAACTGGGAACCTTTTGTTGGATATATATTGGATTATCCACTTTAGTTCTTTATTTAGCCTTGTGTTCCTTCTACATCCTGCACCTGGCCTCTGACAACTCTTCCTCCCCCAGTCTCTGGTCTAATAATTTCTTCAGTCTAGGTAGTGAGGGCGCATCGTAGCCAAACCTAATGCAGTTCTTCTGTGCACGTTCCAGCAAGGATGACAGGACAGGGATAAAGATTGAAGCCCCCCCCCCCCCCCCCCCCACCCCACCTCCTCTTAGTGCTGGGGTGTGGAGATCAACTGTAGGAACCTAAAGGCTGCCCTGGTTGCACAGGCGAAACAGAAACCCGGGACCCTCCTTGGTTAGCAGCACATTCATCTCAAGCATCTCTGACTGCTCTTCGTCTTCACAACAACTTTAATATCAGACTCTTTCACAGGGGACAGAGGCTGAGAGAGCCAAGCTTGCAATTTCCATGATTTAACCCTGCTAAACTGATCAATTACCACTCCATTCATAACTCTGCTAAACTGATCAATATCCACACCACGTATAAACCCTGCTAAACCGATCAATATTCACTCCATATGTAAACCCCGCTAAACCGATCAATATTCACTCCATATGTAAACCCCGCTAAACCGATCAATATTCACTCCATATGTAAACCCCGCTAAATCGATTAATATTCATTCCATGTGTAAACCCCACGAAACAGATCAATATCCCCACTGCTTATAAACCCTGTGAAAATGATCAATATTCACTCCATGTATAAACCCCGCTAAACCGATCAATATTCACTCCATGTGTAAACTCCATTAAACAGATAAATATTTGCTCCACATGTAAACCCCACTAAACCGATCAATATTCACTCCATGTATAAACCCCATTAAACAGATCAATATTCGCTCCACATGTACACTCCACTAAACCGATCAATATTCACTCCATGTATAAACCCCATTAAACAGATCAATATTTGCTCCACATGTAAACCTCACTAAACCGATCAATATTCACTCTACATGTAAACCCTGTTAAACCGATCAATATTCACTCCACAAGTAAACCCCACTAAACAGATCAATATTCGCTCCACATGTAAACCCCACTAAACCGATCAATATTCACTCCATGTATAAACCCTGCTAAACCGATCAATATTCACTCCATGTGTAAACCCCACTACGTATAAGCCTTGCAAAACTGATCAATATTCATTCCATGTATCAATCCCACTAAACTGATCAATATCCACTCCATTTATCAATCCCACTAAACTGATCAATATCCACTCCATTTATCAATCCCACTAAACTGATCAATATCCACTCCATTTATCAATCCCACTAAACTGATCAATATCCACTCCATTTATCAATCCCACTAAACTGATCAATATCCACTCCATTTATCAATCCCACAAAACTGATCAATATCCACTCCATTTATCAATCCCACTAAACTGATCAATATCCACTCCATTTATCAATCCCACTAAACTGATCAATATCCACTCCATTTATCAATCCCACTAAACTGATCAATATCCACTCCATTTATCAATCCCACTAAACTGATCAATATCCACTCCATTTATCAATCCCACAAAACTGATCAATATCCACTCCATTTATCAATCCCACTAAACTGATCAATATCCACACCAGGTATAAACCCTGCTAAATTGATCAGTATCCACTCCATGTGTAAATCCCGTTAAACTACTCAATGTTCACTATGTATAACCCCACTAAACTGATCAATATCCACACCATGTATATATACCCTGCATTTATTCATGGCGGTATTGATAGGAGAGACAACCACACGGTCCTTGTGGTGATGAAGACCTATCTTCACACTGTGGACAACCCTCATCATGTGTCGCAGTACCACTGTTCTAAATGGGATAAATTCAGAATGCATCCAACAATTTAGAGGTGGGCATCGATGTGGTGGTGTGAACAATCAGCAGCAGAATTGTATTCCGCCACGTAACGTAATGGCCTGGCATATCCCTCATGTCTACATCATCAAGTCAGGGGCCAACTCTAGTTCATGGGAAATGTGATCATAATACAACTGAATTCCCTATCAAGTTGTGAGAGACATTCTCCAGTCCAAAACAAGAACTTTGTTATTAAACAAAGTTAATCACATAGGTATGAAGGAAAATTCAACCACGGTTGATTGGGTAAATAGAGTAAAAGGAATGGCAGTAAATAAACAATGGAAACCACTTAGGAAACAGTTCAAAATATTCAAACTAAAATTTATTCCATTAAAATAAACACTGAGTGAGAAAGATTCATCTCTGGCTCATTACGGAAGTTAAAGGTGATATTAGATCAAAAGAAGAGGCTTAAAATGTTGCAAAGAATAATACGAGCCTAAGGTCTGGGAGAGTAGAAAATAGCAACAAAAAAAACAACTGATAAAAAGGAAAAATAACAGAACATGAGAGTTAACTAGTAATAAATATTAAAACTGATAGAAGAAATTCTCATAAATATATAAAAAGGAAGAGTTTCTAAGACAAATGTTGGTCCAAAGAAGCAGAGGTAGGAGATATAATCAGAGGGATCGGACGTTGAACAAATTATATACCAGAAATAAAGGGTAACCAGAGGCTTATAAAAATGAGGAACTTAATGTAATTAATATCAGCAGAGCAAAGTAGTGAAGAAACTTAAGGGGCTAAAGGTCGACAAATTTCCAAGACCTGATGGCCTACCTCCAAGAGTTCTAAAAGAGGTAGCTGCAGAGATAGTGGATGCTCTGGTATGATTTATCAAAATTCCCTAGTACCAGCAGACTGGAAGCAAATGTATTTGCACTTTTTGAGAAAGGAGGGAAAGAAAGCAGGGAACTACAGATTAATTAGAAGTTATCAAAAGCACTGGAATCTATTGCTACGGAGGTCTTTGCAATGCAATTAGAAAAACAATGGTATGATTGAACAAAGTTAACAAGATTTTACAAGAGGAAAATCCTGTTTGATAAATTTATGAAGTTTTTTTGAGGATCAACTAGAAACGGGCAACCAGCAGAATCGGTATTCTTGGATTTTCAAAAGCCACATGTACATACAAGATAAATGTGGTTTAGCACAGTGGGCTAAATCGCTGGCTTGTATTGCAAAACAATGCCAGCAGCACCGTTCAATTCCCGCACCAGCCTCCCCGAACAGGCGCCGGAATGCGGCGACTAGGGGCTTTTCACAGTAACTTCATTGAAGCCTACTCGTGACAATAAGCGATTATTAATTATTTATTATTATTATTATTATTATTATTATTATTATTATTAAGGTTCAGAGAGTTGGGGCTAATATATTAGCATAGTTGGAGAATTTGTTAACGACAGGAAGCAGAGTAGGGATATATGGGTCATTTTCAAATTGACAGACAGTGACTAGTGGACTGTAGCAAGGATCAGTGCTGGGGCTTCAGCTATTTACAAACTTTAAAAAAAATTCCTCCCTGGCTGGGCCAGCATTTATTGCCCATCTCTAATTGCCCTTGAACTAAGTGGCATTTAAGAGTCAACCACATTGATGTTGGTCTGCAGGTGAAAGGACTTTACTGAAGCAGATAGGTTTTAACCACAATTGATTCATTAGACTTTGAATTCCAGATTTTTATTGAATTCAAATTTCACCATCTGCCGCAGCGACAATTCCGTCTCCCCGTATCTATATTAAGGATTTAGATAAAAAGACTACCAGTAATGTATTTAAGTTTGCTGACCATATAAACAAGGTAGAAATGTACATTATAAGGAGGACACAAAGAGGCTGCAAAGAGATATGGACAGGTTAAGTGAGTGGGCAACAAGGTGGCAGATGGGACATAGGGTGGAAGTGTGAAGGTATTGGACACAAGAATAGAAAATCTGAATTTTTTTTGAAAGACGTGAACCTTTTAAGTGTTGATGTTCAGACAGACTTGAGTGTATGCAAATAAGGAACACGAAGTTAAGCATGCAGGTCAGCAATCAGAAAGGCAAAGGGAATATTGGCCCGTGTATGCGTGGGTCTCACCCCTACAACCCAAAGATGTGCAGGGTAGGTGGATTGGCCACGCTAAATTGCTTCTTAATTGGAAAAATATTTTTAAAGAAGAGTGAGCGGGTAATTTGATTGTAGTATATAAGCTCCTGAATGCTATTGACAAGGCGGAAGTGGAAAGGATATTTCCTCTTGTGGGTGAGTCTAGAACTAAGGAGCAGTTTTAAAATTAGGGGTCGGCCTTTCAGTGGTGACTGAGAATTTCTTTCTCTCAGAGTTGCGCGACTCCCTCAAGTGGTTTGCGTGCCTTTCGAACTCTGCCTCAGATATTTTTACGGTGGAGGTAGATAGATCCTGATTAGGCAAGGGAATCGAAGGTTATTGGGGGTAGATGGGAATGTGAAGCTCAAACAAATTGTCCATGATCTTAATGAATGCCGGAGCAGGCTCGAGGGGTCGAATGGCCTACTTATGCTCCTATTTTGTATGTTCGTAAGATTCTGAAGGGGCTTGAATTAACACAGAGGTTGTTTCCCCTGACTGGAGAATATAGAACACGGTGGCACAGTTTCAGAACAAGGGATCATTCACTTAGGACTGAAACAAAGGGGCAGCACGGTGGCTCAGTGGGTTAGCACTGCAGTCTCACGGCGCTGAGGTCCCAGGTTCGATCCCGGCTCTGGGTCACTGTCCGTGTGGAGTTTGCACATTCTCCCCGTGTTTGCGTGGGTTTCGCCCCCACAACCCAAAGATGTGCAAGGTAGGTGGATTGAACACGCTAAATTGCCCCTTAATTGGAAAAAATTAATTGGGTACTCTAAATTTAAAAAAAAAAAAGGACTGAAACAAAGATACATTTCTTAACTGAAAGGGTCTTAAATTCCTGGAATTCTCTACCCTTGAGTATAGTTAAGGCTGAGATAAGGCACATTTTTGATCACTCAAGGGTTATGGGGAGCGGACACACAAGTATTGAAGCAGAAGGTCAGCCATGATCAATCTGAATGGCCGAGCATGGTCAAGTGGGCATATGGTCTACTCCTGCTCCTATTTTGTATGCCCTATGTAGGAGGGCAAGCCAGGAGCAATACCAAACACACCTAACATAGAGATGCCAACCAGGTGAAGCTACAAAACAGGACTACATGCATGCTAAATAGCAGAAGCATCATGTTAGAGGCAGAGTTAAACAATCTCACATTAATTGATCAGTTCTACCATATCCAGTTGTGAATGGTGGTGGACAATGGATGAAGTTGCTCAAAAAATACCCCATCCTGAATGATGGGGGAGCCCAACACATCAGAGCAAAAGACAAGACTGAAGCATCTTCAGCTGGTGTGCGAGGTGCTTGACCCATCTCAGCCTTCTCCCCACCATCACAAATGCTAGTCTTCAGCCAAATCAATCCACCCCACATGGTATTGACAATGGTTAAGCACACTGGAGACGGCAAAGACTATTGGGCCTTGACAACCATCTGGCTGTTGTACTGAAGACTTGTGACACAGAACTAGCCATTCCCCTATGCAAGCTGTTCCAGCACAGCTACAACATTGGCATCTACATGAAAATGTGCATGATCCCAGAAAGCAGGACAAATTGAAGCCAGCCAATTACTACTCCACGGTAGCATTGTGGATAGCACAATCGCTTCACAGCTCCAGGGTCCCAGGTTCGATTCCGGCTTGGGTCACTGTCTGTGCGGAGTCTGCACATCCTCCCAGTGTGTGTGTGGGTTTCCTCCGGGTACTCCGGTTTCCTCCCACAGTCCAAAGATGTGCAGGTTAGGTGGATTGGCCATGATAAATTGCCCATAGTGTCCAAAATTGCCCTTAGTGTTGGGTGGGGTTACTGGGTTATGGGGAGAGGGTGGAGGTGTTGACCTTGGGTAGGATGCTCTTTCCAAGAGCCGGTGCATACTCGATGGGCCGAATGGCCTCCTTCTGCACTGTAAATTCCGTGTATTCAATCTACTCTATCATCAGGAAATGATAGACGGTGTTGCTGACAATGCTATCAAGCAGCATTTACTCATCAATAACGTGCTCACTCATGCTTGGCTTCTGTCAGGACCTGATGAGCCTGCTTTATAAGGGCTTTCTCCACATCAATCCAAACTCCTATACTCTTTCTTAATGGAGTCAATTTGCTGCTGCACCTTCCTAGAGTACAAAATGCTAATGATACAAACACTGGCACCATTGCTAGTGCTTTATTTTTTCAATTTAGAGTACCCAATTAATTTTTTTTCCAATTAAGGGGCAATTTAGTGTGGCCAATCCACCTAACCTGCACATCTTTGAGTTGTGGGGGTGAACCCCACGTAGACATGCAGAGAATGTGCAAACTCCACACGGCGTGATCAAGGGCCGGGATTCGAACCGGGGTCCTCAGCGTCGTAGTCCCAGTGCTAACCACTACGTCACGTGCCACCCGGCTAATGCTTTTGAAAGAATACACAAAGAACATAGCAGTAGTATTTTTAATTCACATCTCCCGTAAATGAATAAATAAAAATCAAACACACCCATCCCACCTTCCTTAGAGCTGCAGCTTTGAATGATCAGCATGAACATTCTGTATAAAATGCCTGTGAAGGAAGCCTGAGTGACAGCTCATGATTGGAGGGTCAGCACCCTCTGATTGAACACTGTCCTCACCTCGCTTGTGCTGCTCTTGTGTTTCTTGGGAACCCCCATTAAACGGATCCTGTGCGGTGGGATTCATCGTACTCTGGTGCAGAGCAGAGTCTGAATTGGTCCTGAAATAAAAATGTATGCAACATTTGTGATAAGCATCAGGCACAGGTGTGACTGACTCACAACAAGTCGGATGGAATATAAAACAGATCAGTGAAAAAAGGATAAACGTGCTTCATCCTTAAACTGAGAAACATCTGTGCAGTGCACATATCACAGGACAAGGACAGACTTGCTACCATTTCATCATCTATCAATTCTTTTCAGACCCCCAATGTCATGCAGGTACTTTTTCTGGAGGAAGACCAATTTGTCCAATGCTTACTCTTTATTATAAATATAGGTGGTGTGAAAGAGTATAAATTATTACACCTTCTATATTATTTACGTGCTTGTAACATTAATAATTACTTACAAACATCTGACAAACTGTTCCTTTTGCACAGTCCCCATCTGTCCTCCACCAACTACCTCCTCCTCTTACATCCTTATCCACCTTCCCCTCCCCGCTACCCTTGGCCCAGGCCTGCCCAACTGGCCCCTCCTACCACCCTCCCTTCCACTAGACCACACCTCACTTCTTTCTTCCTTCCCATCCTCCACATGCTTACTAATCCACCTGCCTTTGTTCCCCTGGGATGATGGCCATTCTCGTTCACCCCCTCTGGAAGTAGCCTTATTCTCCCATTCCCCAAGATACTGATCTTGTAAATTCTTAACTCTGATCCTTAGAACCTTTCCCTATTATAATGAGTGGATTTCAACAGATAATCTGAGATTGGAAGTTTAATTGAGGAAAAATGTCACTTACCTTCTCCAGCTGGTGTCAGCTGGGGGCGATAGATAGACCGAACCATATGGACAGCTGTCTGCGTGCTGTGGAGTCAAGGAAACTTCAGAGAACAGAACGGATTCTGTAACAAACTGTTCACTGTGCAGAAAATTAAATATTTTACACAGAGCTCTTCTTCTGTGGAGCAATACCTGCTGCAGTAATATCCCAGTAAAATCATTACAGCCTAATGGAGCTGAGCTCCCAGCCCCATATCCTCTCCTTCACCAAGAACCCCTACTTCCACCTCCTTAACATCACCCAAGCCTGTCACTGCCTCAGCTCCTCAAATCCTCATCCATGCCTTTGTGGGCAGCACGGTGGCCTAGTGGTTAGCGCAACCGCCTCACGGCGCTGAGGTCCCAGGTTCGATCCCGGCTCTGGGTCACTGTCCGTGTGGAGTTTACACATTCTCCCCGTGTCTGCGTGGGTTTCGCCCCCACAACCCAAAAATGTGCAGAGTAGGTGGATTGGCCACACTAAAATTGCCCCTTAATTGGAAAAAATAATTGGCTAATCTAAATTTAAAAAAAAAAAAACAAAAAAAAATCCATGCCTTTGTTACCTCCAAAATCAGAGAACAGCACAGAAAGAGAGTGGCCTTTTGGCCCATCAAAATTGCACCAACGTTTTCAAAGAGCAATCAAGTTGGACCCACTTCTTTCCTCGTATCCATCGATTTTGTTTTCCCTCTTTTAAGTATTTATCTAATTGCTTTTTGAGGTCTGCTATTGAATCTTATCCACTACTTTATACAGCGTACATTCCAAATCCTAACCAATTTGGACACCTCCTCATGTCACTTTCATTCTTTTACCAATCACCTTAATCCTGAGCATTTTCATGATTAACCCTTCAGTCATTAGAAACAGTTTCTCTTCATACGAACATACGAAATAGGGGCAGAAAGTGGCCATTTGGTCCTTGGCGCCTGCTCCACCATTCAATAAGATTACGGCTGATCTGTTTTGGTTTGAAATGCCATATTCCCATCTACCCCCATAACCTTTGATTCGCTTGCCTAACAAGAATATGTCCTCCTTAAAAATATCAATGACCCCCACCTCTCTCGCTGTCTGAGGCAGAGAATTCGAAAGTCACACAGCCTACAGAGAAAATATTTATTTGGCGACACGGTGGCACATTGGTTAGCACCGCTGCCTCATAGTGCCAGGGACCAGAGTCCAATTCCGGCTTTAGTTTACAGTCGGTGTAGAGTTTTCACATTCTCCCAGTGACTGCATGGGTTACCTCTGGGTACTCCGGTTTCCTCCCACAGTCTATGTGCCTGTGTATTTATGTATGTCTATGCTTTTTCATGTATGGAACCATCTGTCTAGACTGTACGCAGAATGATGTTTTTCACTACCTCGGTACACGTGAAAATAAATCAAATTCAATTCAATTCAAAATATGCAGGTTAGATGGATTGGCCATTATCAATATGTGGGGTTAGGGGATAGGGCAGGTGGTGGCTCTAAGTGGAGAGGTCTTTTAGAGGGTTGGTGTAGACTCGATGGGCCGAATGGCCTCCTTTTCCACCGTAGGAATCCCATAATTCTGCATGTCTGTCCTAAAAGGGCAGCCTCTAATTTTAAAACAGTTTTAAAACAGCCAAAACAATAGTTCTGGCCTCATTTACTTCATCTAATCTATTCATGATCTGAAACATGTCTAACAAATCTCATCTTAGCCATTAGCCCTAAAGCGATCAACCCCATCTTCTCCAGTCTATCCACTATACTGTCATCCCTCAACCCTGAAACTATTGTCGAAACTCTAATCAGTAACCTCATATCATTATTTATGGATGGTGCCCAGAATTGGGAGCCAAACTAGCGTTTTATGAAGGTATGGTGTTAACTTCCTGACTTTTGCATTTCATGTTTATTTAGTAAGCCATGATCTCATATGCTTCATTAACCTCTAGTCTGAAAAATTAATTCACAAATGTTTTCTACCCCCTAGTCAATTTTCTCATGCCACCACTGCCCCTTTTATTCCATAGGTCCTTCGACAGTACCTTCCAAATGTGTGATCTTTAATACCTAAATGGACAAGGGCAGCAGATGCATGCAAAACAACCACCGACAAGTTACCTTCCAGGCCACACATCCTGACTTGGAACTATATTACTGTTCCTTCACTGTTGCTGGGTCAAAATCCTGTAACTGTCCGAACAGCCAGTGAGTGTACCTACATGGACTGCAGCGGTTCAAGGCAGTTCACCACCACCCTCTCGAGGGCAATTAGATATGGCAATAAATGCTGGCCTAGCCAGCAACGCCCTCATCCTATGATCAAATAACAAAAAAAAGGTTCAAATCTCAAATCTAGACTTGACTCTTCCAAATGTTCTCCTGGCTGACCTCTAAAATGGCATTCTCTCTGTAAGCTTTAGTTTTTAAAAAATAAATTCAGAGTACCCAATTCATTTTTTCTAATTAAAGGGCAATTTAGCATGGCCAATCCACCTACCCTGCACACATCTTTAGGATGTGAGGGCGAAGCCCACACAAACACGGAAAGAATGCGTAAACTCCACACGAACAGTGTCTTTGTTCATGAATCGCAGACAGTCTGTATGCAGGTACAAGATGTAATAAGAAAGGCAAATGGAATGTCAGTATTTATTGCAAAGGACTAGAGTATAAAAGTAGAGAAGTATTGTTGCAATTGTATAGGGTGTTCATGAGACCACATCTGGACTTCTGTGTCCAGTTTTGGTCTCCTTATTTGAGGAAGGATGTGGTGGTATTGGAAGCAGTTCAGATGAGGTTTCCCAGATTGATTTCGGGGATGAAGTACGAGGAGAGATTAAACAGTTTGGGCTTATACTCCCTGGAGTTTAGGAGGATGAGGGGATCTAATCGAGGTATATAAAATACTAAAAAGGATTGATAAAGAAAATGTAGACCAAATGTTCCCCCTTGTGGGCAATCTAGGACAAGAGGTCACAGATATAGATTGAGAGGCGGTAGATTTAAAACTCAGATGAGGAGGTACTACCTCTCGTATAGCGTAGTGAATTTGTGGAACTCGCTGCCCCATAGTGCGGTGAAGTCCGAATCATTAAATGCTTTCAAGAGGGAGATAGATATATTTCTGATCTTAAAATATGAGTTAACGGGATATGGCTAACAGGAAGGGAGGTGGTGTTAAGACCAGGAAGAGTTTAGCCATGATCTGATTGAATGGCGGAGCAGGCTCAAAGGGCTGAATTGCCTATTTCTGTTCCACCTCTCCCTCCCACTTTTAAGATTTTCCTTAAAACCCACTTAGTTGACCAAGCTTTTTACCAACCGTCCTAACATATCATTTTTTGGTTTCATATTAAATTTTGTTTGCAAAGCTCCCATTCAACTTCGGATACTACCCCAAACACACTATTTAAATGCAAATTGTTGATACTGTCAAGTCAATAATCTTACTTTATGATTATTTGTTCATAGGATATGGGCATTGGTGGCAAGTTGTCCATCCCTAACTGCCCTTGAGAAGATAATGGTGACCTGCCTTCTTGAACCTCAGCTGTTCATCTGATGTAGGTACATGCAATATAACACACACAGTCAAATCCCTATTGTCAAATCAATCATTGGACATAAACATAATTATGCCCAATTCATATGTGTGGCAAAAACCGTACATATATAATAAAAGACATCACTAATAATCCTTTAGAATTACAAGCGCATTAGCTACAGCAAAATACTCTTAAATGTGAGTCTGTGCTAATACTGAACATGATAATCATTTTTGGGAGCAGAATGTTGGCCCAGAAATGGCTCAAGTACTTCCCTTGAAAACACTCCCTGCTGCAAGACTGATATTTTCAGACCAGGTCCAGAGGCAGGACACCATCTGTCAAAGGGGCCTTCATGAGTAGACCTCAACATGTCGAAGCAACGTGACTTTTCTTACCCTGCTTGTGAGGCTTTACCTGGCAGTTTTGGTGAGAGAGCCTCACCACAAGTCTTTTTCCTCTAGGCTTCATGCTCTGGATCACATTTCAGTATCCACACCACACTGACACAGGAAGGATATCTGGCGCCCGTGTTTGTCAATAGGAATGGCACGGCGGTGTGGTGATCCTAGTCGGTTTCTCTCCCTGTAGACCCGGTCAACCAAGCCATGATGCCGGGTAGATCTACTGGTGTCCAAGGCAGACGACTGGAACGGAGTCTGCAATTCAAATATGGGAGTCCTTTAGTATTGCAACACCTGGTACAGACATGCAGAATTCTGCATGGCCAGGACTAAATCAGAATTGTCTTGTATTTTCCACCTTATTAGAAGAACCAATGGTGCCAGATTTAGCCTTTTATAGATCACAAAGCGAGCCCAGAATTTGTGCGGTAGCAGCTGGTTTTAGGTTTCACCATGAGCCCTACCTGCATTAGTCAGAAGTTTTAAACTAGGAAGATTGCTGCAGCACACATTCAATCAGTGTTGGGTCCTGTATGATGCACGTTAAGTCCATCAGGCGAGGTTAACACACGGATCAAGCGATGCATTGTTATCAGTAACAGGAACATTGACAATATCTGCACTTCTTAACCTGGGGACACTGGAATCGACTGAAACAGTGTCACCAAAATGCTAATGGCAGATGAAAAGGAACCTTTGCATTTGTGGCAGTTTCTGCAAACAAAATGAGAAGATTGCAGAGTTCAGACATGGAATGGAACTGGTTTGAGGTCTCCTGTCTGCTCCACTGATGCCTGGCATAGAAGGGTACTGAAGAGGGGATGGACAATAACTTTTGAGGATGATTGCAGGATCTACAAAATGAACTCAGCTACAGTCAAGCTCACTGATTTGAAACATTAACTCTGTTTCTCTCTCCAAAAATGCTACTTGACCATTGCTGAGTGTTGAGCATTGTGTGGGTTTCAGATTTCCAGCATCCACAGTGTTTTCCTTTCACTGTAATCAATCTAACTTATTTACAAATTGACTGTCAAATAGGAATTCAACAGGAGTGACCATTTAATTTTGTTGCTGGTCTGTCACATTATATCTCTATAGCGTGAGTTCACTGTTACACTGCAGTCATTCACCCAAAGAGACAAGTCTGCTGTATTCCCCATAGTTTGACCGATGAAATCCAATTAAATCTACAAATAGTGGCCCCTTTCTCACTCATAATATTCTCATGTCGGGAGGGTAATGGTGACCTCCTGCACTGACTGTTGAGTAACCCAGGAAACAGGTCATGAAACACAGGCATAGGCATTCACTTGTATAAAAGATGCTTACAAACAACATCTATACACAGGTAAATTCACTCACTCCCTCACAACACAACCTCCATTCCATGTTCTCCGGTTTGTGCGATGCTCAGTGGGAGTTCAAATTCGATTTGAGAGCTGAAGTTTGGAGTCAGGTGATTTTAACAGTCACCAGTTTGGCTAATTAGTGACCAGGGTCCAGAATCTAACAGCAATAATCAGCTCAATACTGAGCAGCACTAAATTTTGGCGATCAGTCATCCAGCTGTGCTACACCACAACACAACCCCAGGACAGGCACTGAGCAGAAACCAGATTCAGGCCTGTGAGTAGGGGCAATGTCATTAGTGCCTGAAAATCCTTGAGACACTCAATTTGATCAACAGCAGCACGCAAACATACCTGGTTTACCCAATAGGGTGGCAAAGGGCTTTGACAGTATGTTGGGTGGGGACACAACACATGAAATTAGTGAGCTTTTCTTTTTCTGAAGCGGTCTCTCCATTCTTCTTATGCTGTTCATACACAAGAGCTTGTGACAACCGCAGAATTAGCCAGTTCCTCAGTTCTCTTTTATCCATTAATCACTCACTGCGAATGGTTTTATAAATTCTAAATAAATTCCCTTCCCTCATCCCAGAAGTAGATCACAGACCTAGAAGGTCCAATCTCCAGACAGTACCTGACAAGTGAACTGAGATTCACATTGGGTAGCCCATTGCAACAGCCACACATGCTTTACCTGCAGATATTCATGATCTACTGGGTGGGGTGGGGGTCCAGGATACTGGCATCTGAACCATAATCCCAACTTTCATCTTTCTCAAGTACATTGTAGCTACCACTATCTGTACAGAACATCAACAGACAAACAGTGAGCTTCAGCTCCTCTTGTGTTAGCACTGAGTGAAACACAAAGAGAGGTCTTTGGATGGGGCTCTTTATTAAAATTTGCCTATCTGTTGAGCAGAATTTTTTTGACAATCCCCATTTCGTCCCTGCCTCATAATTTACTCCATAGTGCATTCTATGAACTTAAATCCAAGTGTAAGCTCAGAGTGAAGATTGAGGACAACAGCTTCTGTGAAGCATTAGCTCCTTTCTTAGTTCTTTCGCCTTTGCAATGTGAAGGGAGGGATACATTTATTATAAATCTTCTGTTTTATCTCCAGTTTTTATTGCTTTTCTTTTCAAACCTAAAAATGCACTCACCTGAAAAGGGAGGTCCAGAGTGGTGCTCCCAATCTGGTTCACGTTGGGAAGGGAGCCTCCATAGTACTGACCCCGACCCTGTCCCAACTGTAAATACTGAGATTTTTGCAACTGTAACTGAGAACAAAAGAAACAGAACAGTTAGAAACAAGCCAACAAGAGTCGAGACACCGGCCATAGAACCTTCGGGAACCTTTCTCTGACAACAATCATCATCACATACCAACGGCTCCATGGGCTGGTCTCCAGGCAGCTACTGCTCACATAAATTAAATAAAAACTCATATCGGAAAGACTCAGCAGGTCTGGCAGCATCTGTGGAGAGAGAAACAGAATTAACGTTTCGAGTCCATATGACTCTTTGGAGGTCAAACAGATTCAAAACGTTAACTCTGTTTCTCTCTCCACAGATGCTGCCAGACCTGCCAACTCTTTCCAGCATTTTCTGTTTTTATTTCAGATTTCCAGCATCTACAGTACTTTGCTTTCACAAAACTTATATCATCGTGAACAGCATTCAAACAGGTACCTGGAAAGATAACTGGACTAAAAGATTAAATTCTGAGGGCAAGTTACATAGAATACAATCAAAACAGAAAATGCTGGAAATGCTCAGCCAGCCAAGCAGCATCTGTGGAGAAAGAAGCAGAGTTAACGTTCCAGGGCAATGGCCTTTCAGCACAACTGGGGGGTGGAGCAGTTAGAGATGTGACAACTTTTAAGAGAAGGTCTAGCACTGCTGTCTCATGGCGCTGAGGACCCGGGTTCGATTCCGGCCCCGGGTCACTGTCAGTGTGGAGTTTGCACATCCTCCCTGTGTCTGTGTGGGTCCCACCTACACAACCCCAAAAAAGATGTGCAGTGTAGGTGGATTGGCTAAGCTAAATTGCTCTTTGATTGGGAAAAAAATAATTGGGTACTGTAAATTTATTTTTAAAAAGCACGAGATAGAAACAAGTGATTAAATGACAGAAGGGATGCTAGTGCAAGGAAAAAGGAGATGGAAATGAGACAAGAATAGAAACAAATGATGGGTCCAGAGGTGTGAATGGGAATAGCAGAATCATCAAGCGCTGCTGTCTAAAAAAAAGGGCAGAGGCTAAATCTTTAACTGATGAACTCAGTGTTGAATTCAGAAGCTGAAAAGAGACTAATTAAAAGGTTCTTCAGTCTACATCGAGTTTCAGTGAAACAGATTAGAAGGTCGTAGACAGATTGGGAGTGAGGTGGAGAATTAAACTGACAAGCGGGTGGAAACGTGGGTTCACACTGTGGACTGAACATAGTTCTCCCGCAAAGCAGATATGCAATCAGCACTCAGTCTCTCCTCCTTTCCAACCTTCCCCTACGTTGCACCAATGAAACTCAACGCAAGCTCACGGATTGTTTTTGTTTTGTTTTGTGTAAGGGACGTGGGCTTCGCTGGCTAGATCTGCATTTATTGCCCCTTCCCAATTGCCCTGGAGAAGGTGGTGGTGAGCTATCTCTTGAGCCACTGTAATCCATGTGGTGTGGGTACACTCACAATGTTAGTAGGGAAGGAATTGCAGGATTTTGACCCAGCGACAGTGAAGAAAAGGCGATATATTTCCAAGTCAGGACGGTGAGTGGCTTAAGGGGATTAAGGGGTTCTGCAGCTCTTGTCCTTCAGTAATGGTTGAGAGTTTAAAAGGTGCTATCTATGGAGCCTTGGTGGATTCCTGCAGTGCATCTTGTAGATGGGACTCACTGCTCCTACTGTGCATTGGTGGTGAAGGAGTGAATATTTGTGGATGGGGTGCCAATCAATAGGACTGCTTCGTCCTGGATGGTGTCAAGCTTCTTGAGTGGTATTGGAGCTCCACTCATCCAGGCACGGCGAGAGAACTCTATCACACTACTGTACTGACTTGGCACAGGGCTAAATCACAGGCTTTGAAAGCAGACCAAGGCAGGCCAGCAGGGCGGTTCAATTCCCGTACCAGCCTCCCCGAACAGGCGCCGGAATGTGGCGATTAGGGGCCTTTCACAGTAACTTCATTTGAAGCCGACTTGTGACAATAAACGATTTTCATTTCATTTCATTTGTTGTAGATTCTGTACAGGTTTTGGAGGCTCATGGAATGAGTTACTTGCCACAGGACTCCTAGTCTCTGACCTGCTCTTTGTAGCCACGGTTTTTATATGGCGAGTTGAGTTTCTGGTCAATGTTAATCCTGAGGATGTCGATAGTGTTAGGAAATAGAGATGGTTTAAATAATTGATAGTTGTATTTGTGGGTATTATATTTAAGCTTAATTTGTGTTTCTGTGCTTGTATGGCAAAGAAAGGGTTAAAACTTCAGTTAGTTTCACGTTAAACAAAGATGCCTCTTAGTCTACGGTTTAGTTTTATTTTAAACTTTCCTGGATTGTAATTGAGGTTATATTTTGTGAAAGCAATTACATGGGTAAATAAACTAAACTGTTGCTTAGCAACCAGAGGCCCACACTGGGGTGTAAAAGCATTTGGGCTCAGCTGAATCTGAGAAGAAAGCAACTCTCAGACACTGCCTATACAGGCAGGACAATACAGGATGAAGGAAACAGTCCCACAAGCTAAAGGACAGCCAGAATCCAGGAATGAAAAGAGGAGTTCCAGGAAGACTGAAGAAAGTGGGGCAAGGAACACAATACTTTTCATTGAAGTTAAAGAAAGGGGCATGGAGGCTCCCAGTTACAAACAGAGCGGAAAGGTGCAGACCTGATGAAATCGGTTAGCGAGAAGCCAGATATCTGATGGAATCAGAAGGTTGGTGACACCTTAACACAGCCTGTGAAGCAGTAGTGTTCTGTTGACACAGCTGGGTTCCTGAGAGATTGTGCGGTAGCGTGAATGCATGTAGTAATCCAGGGCAGAGGAACACTGAAAGGAGAGAGTGAACTGCTGGATATGGATCCTTGGCGAAGGCATTTAAGATAAAACAGTGTGTGGGAGAAGATTCCAAACTGTGTTCTTAGGCAGTGGAGTTTGAAAACCCTCACATGGAAGTCAGATTTCCAGTGAGACCAGTTGGCTCACAGTGTGACAAGCATCTGGGGGCGAGGGTTTGAAGTGAAATCCACATTAGTTGTTTTGGTGGCATGTGTCACTTAGTTTAAAAGTGTGGTGTGTCTGACCACATTTTGCCTTTGGTTTACATGGACTGTGTACTTACTGAGACCATTAGAGTAGCTGATATGTTTTGCAACTTATGTAATCCTTATATATCTGTGTGTATCAGCGAAGGTGTAGTGGGAGTGAAGGAGCAGTGCATTATAGTTAATCTTTTCTGATTTATTAAATATTTTATCCTTCTGTTTAAAGTTAACCTGCAGTCCTGTGACTCTCTTCATCCACGTGTCTCAAAAAATAAAAGTTAGAATCTATTGATTCGGGCCTCCGTTCTGGGACCCGACTGCCAAGTCGTAACATCAGCTGGGATCATAATTAAAATAGGGCATTCAGTGATGGCAATGCCACTGAATGTAAAGGGGCAATGGTTAGATTCCCTCTTGCTGGAGATGGTCTTTGCTGGTACTTGTGTGGCACAATGTTAGATATCTCCCAATGAGGCACTTTTCAGCCTTCCTAACTCAACACTCAGTTCAACAATCTCAGATTATAAGATTTGCCCCCTTTCCTCTGGATAGCAATTGTTGGTGATGTTCTAGTTTTCCCTTTTACACCTCCTCTAGTCTGTAGGCTGCTTATTCTTTACTTGACCCATTACCATCTCCCTTTGCCTCGCACCATCATAATTTTTGTCATTCCCTTCCGGCTTTCGCAATACTAGGGATCTTTACTATTGTTATTTCCTCCTTTTTTCCCCCTTTTGCTGTTGCAGTGCCTAAGTTTGTATTCCTTGGAGTACTGGCAGGATAGTAAAAGTGGAGAGGAGGGCATAAGATTACAGAGAGGCAGATTAAATGGGCAGCACAGTAGCACAAGTGATTAGCACTGTGGCTTCACAGCGCCAGGGTCCTAGGTTCGATTCCCGGCTTGGGTCACTGTGTGGAGTCTGCACGTTCGCCCCGTGTCTGCGTGGGTTTCCTCCGGGTGCTCTGGTTTCCTCCCACAGTCCAAAGACGTGCAGGTTAGATGGATTGGCCATGATAAATTGCCCTTAGTGACCAAAAAAGGTTAAGAGGGGTTATTGAGTTACAGGGATAGGGTGGAAGTGAGGGCTTAAAATGGGTCGGTGCAGACTCGATAGGCCGAATGGCCTCCTTCTGCACTGTATGTTCTATGTTCTAAGAACTGAGCAAGGAACAGTATGTGCTAATGCTTTTGAACTAATGATCCACAGGCCCACACTAATGTTCCAGACACAAGTTCAAGTCCCACCACAGCAGCAGGATGAATTTAAACTAAATTAATTAATTAAATCTTGAATAAAGACCAGCATTTGTTGCCCATCCTTAATTGCCCCAGAGAAGGTGGTGGTGAGCTTTCTTCTTGAACCGCTGCAGTCCATGTGGTGTAGGTACATTACTGTGCTAATAGGGAGGGAGTTCCAGGATTTTGACCCAGCAACAGTGAAGGAATGGTGATATATTTTCAAGTTGCACCAAACTGCTACAGAAAAGTCAAATCATAATAAAAGTAGGTGCACCATAAGGCATCGACCTGGGAACTGGAAAAAAAGGCATTCCTTGTTATATTGTTGCAGAGTTGACTCTGTAAGCATATAAGATATGGAGGGGACTTTACAGGGTGGATGTGGAAAGGATGTTTCCTCTTGTGGGATAATCTAGAATTCTGGGTCACTATTTCAAACTGACGATGAGGCTTTGGAATTCTCTTCCTCAAAATGTGGTTAAAACAGCGATCTTGACTATTTTTAAGGTGGAGGTAGTTAGACTCTTGATAAACAAGGGATGAAAGGTTATCTGGGGCAGATGGGAATATGAAGTTGAGGTTACAATTAGATCAGCCATCTTACTGAATGATAGAACAAGCTCGAGGGGCCGAGTGGACTGCTCCTGCTCCTAATCTGCATACTCGTATGAAAAGCCCTACTCACTAATATTTGAGCCAAAATTGGAAGAGCTGTCCCTCAGACTAGTCAAGCAGCAATTGATGTAGTCATAATCACTGAATCATAGCTTACAGCCAATGTCCCAAATTCCCCCATCAGCATCCCTAGGTATGTCCTAGGTATCCCTAGGTATGTTGAGGACAGACCTACCAGAGATAGTGGCTCATACATGGGAGCAACTGGCCCTGGGAGTCCTCAACATTGATTCTGGACCACATGAAATCTCATGCCATCTGGTCAAACATGGGTAAGGCAAGCTTCTGCTGCTTACCACCTCCATGAATCAGAGATCCCCCATGCGCTTTTCAAGGAGACACATCCGGAGTGAGGTAAATCCAGAGTAGGAAGTTGGACCGTGGTAATTTGGTACAGTGAGGTAATTCGGTGCAGAGTGAGAGAAGGTGCTTTTTCAGAGGTGCTTTTTAACCCTCGTAAGTGACTGGTAAGTAGTTTCTCTTTTTCTTTTCATTGTCTAATTTATTTATTTTTACTTTGAAATTGTAGTTGTTTAAGTTTACCTAAGGTTTAAGACATGGCAGGAGATCCCAGACCCGTGTCATGCTCCTCGTGTGCGATGTGGGAGCTCAGGGACACGTCCACTGTCCCTGGCTCTTTCACGTGCAAGAAGTGTGTTCAGTTGCAGCTCCTGTTAGACCGCTTGACGGCTCTGGAGCTGCGGATGGACTCACTTTGGAGCATCCGCGATGCTGAGGAGGTCATGGATAGCACGTTTAACGAGTTGGTCACATCGCAGGTGATGCTTACTGAGGGAGATAGAAAATGGGTGACCAAAAGACAGAGCAAGAGTAGGAAGGCAGTGCAGGTGTCCCCTGCGGTCATCTCCCTGCAAAACAGATATACCGCTTTGGATACTGTTGAGGGAGATGGCTCATCAGGGGAAGGCAACAGCAGCAAGATTCATGGCACCATGGCTGGCTCTGCTGCACAGCAGGGCAGGAAGAAAAATTGCAGGGCTATAGTGATAGGGGACTCGATCGTAAGGGGAATAGACAGGCGGTTCTGTGGACGCAATCGAGACTCCAGGATGGTATGTTGCCTCCCTGGCGCAAGGGTCAAGGATGTCTCAGAGCGGCTGCAGGACATTCGGGGGGGGGGGGGGGGGGGGGGGGGGGGGGGGGGGGGGTAAACAGCCAGCTGTCGTGGTGCACATAGGCACCAACGATATAGGTAAAAAACGGGATGAGGTCCTACAAGCGGAATTCAGGGAGTTAGGAGATAAACTAAAAAGTAGGACCTCAAAGGTAGTACTCTCAGGATTGCTACCAGTGCCACGAGCTAGTCAGAGTAGGAATGTCAGGATAGATAGGATGAATACGTTGCTCGAGAGATGGTGCAAGAGGGAGGGATTCAAATTCCTGGGGCATTGGGACCGGTTCTGGGGGAGGTGGGACCAGTACAAACCGGACGGTCTGCACCTGGGCAGGACTGGAACCGATGTCCTAGGGGGAGGTGTTTGCTAGAGCTGTTGGGGAGGGTTTAAACTAATGTGGCAGGGGGATGGGAACCGTTGCAGGAAGTTGGAAGGTAGTAAAACAGGGACAGAAGCAAAAGGAAGTAAGGGAAAAAGTGCAAGGCAGAGAAGACATAGTCAAAAATCAAAAAGGGCGACAGTACAAGGTACAGTGACTGAGGGGAGCTCAGTGAATAGGCCCAGTAATACTAAAAGGACTAAAACTGGAGATGTTAAGATTCAAAACAGAGGTAAAAAAACCAACATAAGTGTACTTTACCTGAATGCTCGTATTATTCAGAATAAAGTAAATGAGTTGATGGCACAAATCATCGTGAATGACTATGATTTAGTGGCCATTACTGAAACATGGTTAAAGGATGGTCACGACTGGGAGTTAAATATCCGAGGGTATCAAACTATTTGGAAGGACAGAGTGGATGGTAAGGGAGGTGGTGTTGCTCTGTTATTTAAGGATGACATCCGGGCAATAGTAAGGGATGACATTGGTGCTATGGAGGATAAGGTTGAATCCATTTGGGTGGAAATCAGGAATAGTAAGGCGAAAAAGTCACTGATAGGAGTAGTCTATCGGCCACCAAATAGTAACGTTATGGTGGGGCAGGCAATAAACAAAGAAATAACTGATGCATGTAGAAATGGTACAGCAGTTATCATGGGGGATTTTAATCTACATGTCGATTGGTTTAACCAGGTCGGTCAAGGCAACCTTGAGGAGGAGTTTATAGAATGTATCCACGATAGTTTCCTAGAACAGTATGTAATGGAACCTACGAGGGAACAAGCGGTCCTAGATCGTGTCCTGTGTAATGAGACAGGATTGATTCATGATCTCATAGTTAGGGATCCTCTCGGAAGGAGCGATCACAATATGGTGGAATTTAAAATACAGATGGATGGTGAGAAAGTAAAATCAAATACTAGTGTTTTGTGTTTAAACAAAGGAGATTACAATGGGATGAGAGAAGAACTAGCTAAGGTAGACTGGGAGCAAAGACTTTATGGTGGAACAGTTGAGGAACAGTGGAGAACCTTCCAAGCGATGTTTCACAGTGCTCAGCAAAGGTTTATACCAACAAAAAGGTAGGATGGTAGAAAGAGGGAAAATCGACCGTGGATATCTAAGGAAATAAGGGAGTGTATCAAATTGAAGGAAAAAGCATATAAAGTAGCAAAGATTGGTGGGAGACTAGAGGACTGGGAAATCTTTAGGGGGCAACAGAAAGCTACTAAAAAAGCTATAAAGAAGAGTAAGATAGAGTATGAGAGTAAACTTGCTCAGAATATAAAAACAGACAGCAAAAGTTTTTACAAATATATAAAACAAAAAAGAGTGGCTAAGGTAAATATTGGTCCTTTAGAGGATGAGAAGGGAGTTTTAATAATGGGAGATGAGGAAATGGCTGAGGAACTGAACAGGTTTTTTGGGTCGGTCTTCACAGTGGAAGACACAAATAAAATGCCAGCGACTGATAGAAATGAGGCTATGGCAGGTGAGGACCTTGAGAGGATTGTTATCACTAAGGAGGTAGTGATGGGCAAGCTAATGGGGCTAAAGATAGACAAGTCTCCTGGCCCTGATGGAATGCATCCTGGAGTGCTAAAAGAAATGGCTAGGGAAATTGCAGATGCACTAATGATGATTTACCAAAATTCACTAGACTCTGGGGTGGTCCTGGTGGATTGGAAATTAGCAAACGTGACACCACTGTTTAAAAAAGGAGGTAGGCAGAGAGCAGGGAATTATAGGCCAGTGAGCTTAACTTTGGTAGTAGGGAAGCTGTTGAAGTCTAACATCAAGGAAGAAATCGCGAGGCATCTGGATAGAAATTGTCCCATTGGGCAGACGCAGCATGGGTTCATAAAGGGCAGGTCGTGCCTAACTAATTTAGTGGAATTTTTTGAGGACATTACCAGTGCAGTAGATAACGGGGAGCCAATGGATGTGGTATATCTGGATTTCCAGAAAGCCTTTGATAAGGTGCCACACAAAAGGTTGCTGCATAAGATAAAGATTCATGGCATTAAGGGTAAAGTAGTAGCATGGATAGAGGATTGGTTAATTAATAGAAAGCAAAGAGTGGGGATTAATGGGTGTTTCTCTGGTTGGCAATCAGTAGCTAGTGGTGTCCCTCAGGGATCCGTATTGGGCCCACAATTGTTCACAATTTACATAGATGATTTGGAGTTGGGGACCAAGGGCAATGTGTCCAGGTTTGCAGATGACACTAAAATTAGTGGTAAAGCGAAAAGTGCAGAGGATACTGGAAGCCTGCAGAGGAATTTGGATAGGTTAAGTGAATGGGCTAGGGTTTGGCAGATGGAATACAATGTTGACAAATGTGAGGTTATCCATTTTGGTAGGAATAACAGCAAACGGGATTATTATTTAAACGATAAAATATTAAAGCATGCCGCTGTGCAGAGAGACCTGGGTGTGCTAGTGCATGAGTCACAGAAAGTTGGTTTACAGGTGCAACAGGTGATTAAGAAGGCAAATGGAATTTTGTCCTTCGTTGCTGGAGGGATGGAGTTTAAGACTAGGGAGGTTATGTTGCAATTGTATAAGGTGTTAGTGAGGCCACACCTGGAGTATTGTGTTCAGTTTTGGTCTCCTTAATTGAGAAAGGACGTACTGGCACTGGAGGGTGTGCAGAGGAGATTCACTAGGTTAATCCCAGAGCTGAAGGGGTTGGATTATGAGGAGAGGTTGAGTAGACTGGGACTGTACTCGTTGGAATTTAGAAGGATGAGGGAGGATCTTATAGAAACATTTAAAATCATGAAGGGAATAGATAGGATAGATGCGGGCAGGTTGTTTCCACTGGTGGGTGAAAGCAGAACTAGGGGACATAGCCCCAAAATAAGGGGAAGTAGATTTAGGACTGAGTTTAGGAGGAACTTCTTCACCCAAAGGGTTGTGAATCTATGGAATTCCTTGCCCAGTGAAGCAGTTGAGGCTCCTTCATTACATGTTTTTAAGGTAAAGATAGATAGTTTTTTGAAGAATAAAGGGATTAAGGGTTATGGTGTTCGGGCCGGAAAGTGGAGCTGAGTCCACAAAAGATCAGCTATGATCTCATTGAATGACGGAGCAGACTCGAGGGGCCAGATGGCCTACTCCTGCTCCTAGCTCTTATGTTGAACACCACTTGCGCAAAGCACTGAGGTCAGCAAGAACATTGGGGGGGGGGGGAGAGAAAGGAGGAGGAGAAGAGAGAGAATGTGTGTGTGTGATGGAATGGGGAAGGAGAGGAGAGAACACGCTTCAAAGTTCACAACCTGCAGTAAATCACCAAATGAATTCTGAAGGACACTGTTGCCAGACTGGGCCTACAGTAGGTGGTAGCAGAGTCAACAAGAGGAAGAAAACCTACTTGACCTTCTCTTCACCAATTTACCTGTTGCAGATGCATCTGTCCATGACAGTGTTTGTATGAGTGAGCACCACACAGTGCTTGTGGGGACAAAGTCTGGTCTGCATGTTGAGGGCATTGTCCATCATATTGCAGGGCACTACCATAATCATTGAATCATAGCTTGCCAAATGGGATAGGCTCAGAGCAGATCTAGCAGCTCAAAACCGGTCATCCATAAGGTCACCATCAGCAACATAATTGTAGTCAATCTGTAACTCATGACCTGGCGTATCCCTCACTCTACCAGTACCTTCAACACAGGAGACAAACCCTGGTTCAATGAGAAGTGTAAGAGAGCATACCAGAAGCAGCAACTTAGGCTACATCACAGGACTGCATGCATGTTAAAATAGTGGCTGTAGCATGTCATAGACAGAGCAAAGTGGTCCCACACCAATGGTGAAATCAAGTTCTGAAATTCTGCCATATCTAGTCTTCAAATGCTAGTGGATAATTAAACCAATAACTGGAGGATTATGTTCAAAAAACATTATCAATGATGGGCAGAGCACAGCACATCAGTACAAAAGACATAGCTGAAGCATTAACACCACCATCAGCTTAAAGTGTCAAATGGATGATCCATCTTGGCCTCCTCACCATAAGAGGTGTCTTCAGGCAGTTTGATTCTATGTAATATCAAGCAATGACTGTAGGTAGAGCAAAGGCTATGGGCCCTAACAACAATTCAGTTATTATACTGAGGGCCTGTCGTCCAGTATTTGTCCTACTCTTATCCTAGCTGTTTCAGTAAAGCTACAACAATTGCACCTACCCGACTTGCTTACCAATGCTCAGTTCGGGCTCCACAAAGGTCACTCAGCTTCTGACTTCATTATATCTTTGGACCAAAATGTCCATGGACATGGGAGCTGAATACTGGAGGTGAGCGGAGTGGGAATACCCTTGGCATCAAGGCAGCATCTGATGGTGTGTGGCATCAAGGAGCCTAAGCAAAGTTGGTGGTTATCAGGCAGGAAACCCTCCCAGTTTGGGAGTCGTAACTAATTCAACGGAAGAGTGTTGGAGACCAATCATCTGAGCACCAGGATATCACTGCCCGAGTTTCTCAGGGGTAGTGTCCCATGTCCAACCACGTCCAGCTGCTTCAATGACCTTCCTTCCCATATAACGTCACAAATGGGGACAGGTATCAATAACTGTAGTGTGCGGAACTATTTGCTACTTGTTAGATATTGAAGCAGTCCTTGGCCACAAACAGTAAGACCCGGACATGATTCATAGAACATAAAAAATAGGAGTAAGCCACTTGGCCACTCAAGCCTGCTCCACTATTCAGTTTGATCATGGCTGACTCTCTAACTCATCACCACAGTACCGTTCTCTCCCCAATGCCCTTGATTCCTTTAGTGTCTAGAAACATATTTCCTCCTTAGATATATTCAGTGACTTGACCTCCAGACTTCTGTGGTAGAGAATTCCACAGGTTCACCATTCTAAGTGAAGGAATTTCTCATCTCACTCCGAAATGACCTACCCCTTATCCTGAGTTTGTGACCCCTTGTTCTAGACTCCCCAGCCGGAGGAAACAACATCCCTGCATCCAGTCTGTCCAGCCCTGTCAGAATTTTTGTTTCAATGACATCCCCTCTCATTTATCTAAATTCCAGTGTATATGGTGCACTCAACTCAATCTCTCATCATATGTAAATTCTGCCACCCCAGGGATCAGTCTAGTCCTTCCTAAGGTTAGGAGGCCAAAGCTACTACAGATCTCACAGGTGGCATGGTAGCACAGTGGTTAGCATTGTTGCTTCACAGTGCCAGGGACCCAGGTTCGATTCCTGGCTTGGGTCACTGTCGGTGCGGAGTGTGCACCTTCTTCCCATGTCTGCGTGGGTTTCCTCCGGGTGCTCTAGTTTCCTCCCACAAAGTCCCAAAATACGTGCTTATTAGGTGAATTGAACATTCTCACTTCTCCCTCAGGCGCTATAATGTGGCGACTACAGGATTTTCACAGTAATTTCATTGCAGTAATGTAAGCCTACTGATAACACTAATAATGATTATTATTATTATTATTATTATTAAGGCCCTGTACAGCAGTAGTAGGACATCCTTGAACCTGTACACAAGTCCTCTTGCAATTAAAGCCAACATATTATTTGCCTTCCCAGGTTCTTGTTGTACCTGCATGCTTGCTTTTGATGACTGGTGTACAAAGGTCTCTTTGTACATCAACATTTCCCAATCTATCACCATTTATCAAAGTGACTAATTTCACATTTATCCACATTATAATGCATCTGCCATTTATGTGCCCACTCATTCAACCACTAATCATCTTGAAACCTCTTTACATCCGCCTCATCACTCACATTCCCACCTAGTTTTTCATCATAGAATCCCATTCAGCAGATTGAGTTTGCACCAACCCTCCAAAAGGGCACCCAACATAGGCCCACACTCCCTCACTATCCCCATAACCCCAAATAAACATTTGGACACTAAGGGGTAATTTAACTGGACCAAACCACCTAACCTGCATATCTTGGATCGTGGGAGGAAACCAGAGCACCCGAAGGAAACCCATGCAGACAGGGGGAGAATGTGCAAACTCAACCTGGGTTTCTGGCTAATAGCACAGTAATGTACCTACACCACATGGACTGCAGCGGTTCAAGAAGGAAGCTGTGAGACAGCAGTGTTAATTACTGTGTCAGCATATTGAAAGGCACCTCCCACCCGGGTTATTCTCTCTTCCAACCTCTTCCATCAGGCTTAGGATATAAAAAGTCTGAGAATACACACTAACAGATTCAAAAACAGCTTCTTCCCCGGTGTTATCAGACTCCTGAACGACCCTCTTGTGGACTGAACCGATCTCTCCACGCATCTTCTCTACTGTGTAGCACTGCACAGCATATGCTTCACCCAATGTCTATGCATTTACATTGTGTACTTCTCGTATGTCCCTCGTTTTTCATGTATGGAATGACCTGCCTGGACCTCGGTACACGTGACAATAAATCGAAATCTAATCGTTAGCCAGCTTGGAGATATTATATTTGGTTCCCTCATCAAAATCACATTTATATATTTTTGAGAGTAGCTGGGGCCCCAAGCACTGATCCCTGCGGTACCCCACTAGTCACTGCCAACCACTCCGAAAAGGCTCATTTATTCCTACTCTGTTTCCCACTGCTAACCAATTCTCAATCCATGTCAATATATTACCCCCAATCCCACATGCTTTAATTTTGCATACTAATTTATGATGGGAGGTTATCAAAAGCTTTTTGAAAATCCAAATATATCATATCACTGGTTATTTATTTAACTAGTTACGTCCTCAAAAAGCTCCAGTAAATTTGTCAAACAATTTCTCTTTCATAAATTCATGTTGACTTTGTCTAATCCCGTTGATATTACATCCTTTATAATACTCTAGCATTTTCCCTACTGATGTTGTACTAACCAGTCTGAAATTGCCTGTTTTCTCTCCCTCCTTTTTTGAAATAACGAATTACATTTGCAACACACCAATCTGCTGGGACTGTTCCAGAATCTTTAGACTTTTAGAAGATGACCATGCCACTATTTCCACGGCCACCTCCTTTAATATCCTAGTACATCTGGGAAGTTATCTGTGTCTTCCTTCATAAAGACAGAACTAATATAGCTGTTTAGATTGCTCTGCCATTTCCTTGTTCGCCATTATAAATTCTCCCGTTACAGACTATAAGGCACCTACATTCTTTGTACATACTTACAGAAGCTCTTAATGTCCACTTTGATCTCACTTGCAAGTTTACTCCCATACTCTATTTTCCCCCTGTTGATCTTTGCCCTCCTTTGCTGAATTCTAAACTGCTCCCATTCCTAGGACTTGTTACTTTTTCTAGCAAATTTATATGATTTTGTCTTGCAGCTAATATTATAATTTATTTTGTTAGCCATGGTGGGTCGCTTTTCTTGTTGCATTTTTGAACGAAATTTTGCAATGTATGCATTTGTTCCTTAAATTTCAGCCATTATCTATCCGTCATCATGCCTTTTAATGAAGTTCCATAATCTGTTGCAGACAAATCTTCCCTCATATCTTCAGTTTCCTTTGTTTACATTTAGAACCTAGTTTCAGATTGGACTCTTCACTTTTCAACTAGATGAAGAATTCTATCATGTTATGGTCACTGTTCCCTAAAGGGCCCTGCACAAGATTAGGCCCTGCACAATAACCCCATCTCATTGCACAATACCAAATCTAGGACCACCAGTTCCCTTAGTCGGTTCCTTGATGTACTGGTCTAAAAATACATCTCAAACACACTCCAGGAATTCATTTGCCAAGCATTATTGCTAATTTGGTTTGCCCAGTCTATATGCAAATTAAATTCACCCATGATTACTGTAGCACCCTTGTTTCAAGTATCTCTAAATTTCCTGTTTAATGCCATCCCCTACATTACCACTACTGTTTGGAAGCCTATGGACAACTCCAACTAATGTTTTCCACCCTTATTGCTTCTTAGCTCCATTCATATTGATTATACATCTTGATTTTCCAAGCCAATATCCTTTCTCACTATTGCACTGATTTTGTCATTTACTAACAATGTTACCCCACCACCTTTTTATTTTTGCCTGTGCTTCCTAAATAATAAATATCCTTTGATATTCAACTCCCAGCATTGGTCACTCTGCAGCCACATTTCCATAATTGCAATCATATTGTGCCCATTCCACATATTTGCACTGTTAACTCATTTTTTCTTATAACTTTAAAGTGCCCGATTCTTTTTTTCCCAATTAAGGGACAGTGTAGCATGGCCAAACCACCTACCCTATACATCTATGGTTGTGTGGGTGAGACCCACGCAGACATGGGGAGAATGTGAAAACTCCACAGGGACAGTGACACAGGGCCGGGATCGAACCCAGGTCCTGGGTGCTGTGAGTCAGCAGTGCTAACCACTGCGCCACCGTGTTGCCCTGCGCTGTTAATTCATCAACTTTATTGCAAATGTTCCATCCATTCAGATACAGTGCCTTTAGACTGGTCTTTGTAACATGTTTACACCTCTTCTTTTGTACTATAGCCCTATTTATTGCTAACCCTCATTTCCTCTGCCTTCCACTTTTGCTTTTCTAGCTTGAATTTCTATCTTTGTTTCCCTCTCATGCCTCCCTGCTCAGGTTCCCATCCCCTCCCCTAGAGTACAAGTGAATGCCCCTGCAAGGATATTGGTCCCAGTCCTTCTGAGGTGAAATGTGCCACCACCAATGGTGCTGTGATTAAAATCTGGACCAAAATTAGATGAGCACAGATATCTTGGAGGATTGTGGGCAGGCAAGATTTAAGATAAGGAGAGTGAGGGCATGGAGGGATTTGAAAACATGGACAAGACATCACTTTTATATTAGTTAATGCATGATACAGTCAAGTGCAAAAATACTTAGCTGAAGGGTGGTTAACCTCAGTGAGTTAGGGCACCACGGTGGCCTAGTGGTTAGCACAGCTGCCTCACGGCGCTGAGGTCCCAGGTTCGATCCCGGCTCTGGGTCACTGTCCGTGTGGAGTTTGCACATTCTCCCCGTGTCTGCGTGGGTTTCGCCCCCACAACCCAAAAATGTGCAGAGTAGGTGAATTGGCCACGCTAAATTGCCCCTTAATTGGAAAACATAATTGGGTTATCTAAAATTTTTTTAAAACTTCAGTGAGTTGAAAACGGATCTTGCCCCAGTGGAATCAAGAATAGATAAACCAAATAGTAATTGGCTATTAATGAGGAGATGAATAGGGTACAAAGTAGATACATTCCACTGAAGGGAAAAGGAAGGGCACTGAAAGCTACAGCTCCCTGGATTACTAAAGATACAGGGGTTGAAGTGAAAAGCAAAAAGGTTTATGACAAATGTAAGGTTCATAATACAGTACAAGATCAAGTTGAATACAGAGAGTGCAGAATCAAGTTGAATACAGAAAAGTAGAGAGGAGACCTAAAAAGTGGCTAACAAAAAAACAAACTGAAAAGTCTTTTATTAACACATTAATAGTAAAGGGGTGGAGTTGATTAGAGATCAAAAAGGGCATCCTGTAGAGACAGAGCACGGCTGAAATGCTGAGTACTTTGCATCTGTTTTCATTAGAGAAAAGGATGCTGCCAATGTAGGAACAATATTGAATAAAATAAAAATAGAGATGCACTTTGTTTGCTCAACAACATTAGGGTGACATTGTTGTAGTTTGGACTTCCAATATTACTCGAGGGACAGAAAAGAACTGTTATCTTCCAGACTGTAGTGAAGTATACAGTGTTCCTCATGGTCAATGTGGAGATCACTGCTCCATTTTGGTATATATTAATGGCCTGAACTTGAATAAATAAGACACAATTCCAAGTCTGGAAATGATATGAAACTCATATGTTATGAATAATAAAAATAGCAACACGCAGGCAGCAAGGTGGCACAGTGGTTAGCACTGCCGCCTACGGTGCTGAGGACCCGATTCGATCCTGGTCCCGGGTCACCTTCTATGTGACATTCCGTCTGTGCTCATTATTCCCGTGTCTGCGTGGGTTTCACCCCCACAACCCAAAGATGTGCAGATTAGGTGGATTGGCCACACTAAATTGTCCCTTAATTGGAAAAAATAATAATTGGGTACTCTAAATTTATTTTTTAAAAAGCAACAGACTTCAGGACGATAAACATGTGGCAAAACATGGCAGATTACTTTCATGCAGAGATTAGAACGAGAGGAAAGGCAGTCGGGAGACTGAAAACAGTGCGAGAGAAGAGGCAGTAGGTAACAGAACGAAAGGAGTGGCAGTCGGGAGACTGAACACAGTGCAAGTGAAGAGGCAGCTAGGAGGTTGATAACAGAATGAGAGGCACTTGGGAGGTTAAAAAACAGCGTGAGGGAAGAGGCAGCAGGTACGGTGGCACAGTGGCTAGCACTGCTGCCTCACAGTGTCAGTGACCCAGGTTCGATTCTGACCTTGGGTGACTATGTGGAGTTTTCACGTGTGGGTTTCCTCTGGGTGGGTTTCCTCTGGGTGCTCCAGTTTCCTCCCACAACCTAAAGATGTGCAGGGTGGGTGGATTGGCCAGCCTACATTGCCCGTTAATTGGAAAAATAATAATTGGGTAGTCTAAATTTATTTTTTAAAAAGGAACTTGAGTAGGCAATACTAAATCATTAGATTGGGTCAGAGTAAGGGGGAAAGAGGTAAAAAGCCTAAATCAGGATTCATGTGCACGGATGTGAGCACACAGAGTATGGTTAATAAGATTGGTGACCTACAGGCACAGATTGACAAATGGAACTGTAGTATTATTCCTCTAACAGACACCTCGCTCGAAAAAGGACAGGACTGTGTGTTAAACATACTGGGTGCAAGGTATTTAGGGGAGACAGGAAAGGAAGAAACGTGGAAGTGTACTGCAATATTGATTAAAGATGGTATTGCAATACTGGAGAGAGAGAGGATGCTCCAGAGGGATCAAAGACATTTATCTCTGGCTAGAGATGAGGAATGAAAAAGATGCAGTAACATTGAATGGTGCAGTATATAGATCAGCAACAACTGGAAGGGATGTAGAGAAACAAACTTTCAAAGAAATTTCAGACAGGTGCAAAAGTTATTGAGTAACTATAATGGGGGACTTCAATTATCCAAATTGAGACTGAGATAGGAATAGTGCAAAGGGACAAGAACAACGAGAGTTTGAGTGTTCAAGTGGGTGGCACGGTAGCACAGTGGTTAGCACTGTTACTTCACAGTGCCAGGACCTGGGTTCAATTCCCAGCCTGGATCACTGTCTGTACAGAGTCTGCGCAGAGTCTGCATGTGCATGTTAGGTGAATTGGACATTCTGAATTCTCCCTCATTGTACCTGAACAGGCACCGTAGTGTGGCGACTGAGGGATTTTCACACTGTAGTGTCAATGTAAGCCTACTTGTGATATTATAATTATCATTTCGTGCAACAGTATTTTTCCAATCCAATGAGAGGGCAGGCACAGCTGGACCTGGTTCTGGGGAATGAGTTGGCAAAAGTGGATCAAGTAACAGTGGAAGCGCATTTTTGGTTGGGGGGGGGGGGGGGGGGGGGGGGGGGAGGTTTAGGTTGGCCATAGTACAGGAGAAGTTGTAATCCAGAGCAGGTATAATTAACTGGGTGAAAGCCAACTTGGATGAGATGAAAATACATTTAAGTCAGGTGAGCGGAATCAAATATTGGAGGAAAAGACGGTGGCTGAACACAGGCTACCTTCAAAGAGATGGTATTGCAGGAAATGGCAAGGTATATTCCCTTGAAGCGGAACGGTAGGACAAATAAATCTAGAATGCCCTGGATGACAAGTGAGATGGAGGTGAAGATGAAAAGGAAGAAGTACGCATGTGACAGGTAGAAAATTCAATGGAGAATCAGGTTGAATATAGAAGGTCCAGAGGGAAAGTGAATAAAACTAATCAGAAAAGCAAGGAGGGAGAACGAGATCAAATTGTGGTATACAAGATGATAAAAGTATGGATAAGTAGGCATGCCGTGGAGGCTTCCTCTTGTGAGGCATTCTAGAACGAGAGGTATTAAGATAGGCGGTAAGAAATTTAAAACGGTGTTAAGGAGAAACTACGGGCTGGGTTCCCTGATTGCCGATGCCGAAATTATGTTTGCCGATTGGCCGGAGAATCCGTTTTTACGCCAAAATCGGGGCGATGGTGTTTTTCGGACGCTCTGCCTCCTCAAAAATGGCGCAGTCGCTGAGTATGCCACACACTGTTGAGACGGCCTCAGGATGTCACCTGAGGCCCTCCTCCGATGGGACGACTTCCCGACGGCATCTGTCGCATGTCCGCAGTTTCTGGAGTCCTCGTGTGGCGGCTGCGGACTGTGTCCAGTGCTGCCACAGTCGGGGGGGGGGGGGGGGGGGGGGGGGTTCCCCAGGCCGGGGGAGCTTGTGGGGGGTAGGTCCAGGGGTGGGGAAGAGTTACAGGGGGGCACTATCTGGCAGGCCTAGCCCGTGCGCGGCCGGCGCCATGTTGTATGGTGCGGCCGCCACAGGTCACCGCCGTCTTTTTCAATGTAAAACTAGATACTTGCTCCGGACATAGCCTCAAAATCAGACAATCCAGCCCTACTTCTCCCAAAGAGTTGTAGATCGGTCTACCCCAGATTGCGTTGGATGCTGGGACAGTGAGTAAATTTGAGGAGGAGTTAGGCAAATTTTTAATTGGTAATGGGTTGAAGGGTTATGGAGAACAGCTGAACGATGGAGTTAAGGCCAGGATGAGATCAGCCACGATCGAATGGTGGAGTAGACTCGATGGGCCAAATGGTCTAATTATGCTTCTATATCTTATGAACCTATGAAAAGAGACTAGCAACTAACATAACAAGGAACCCCAAGGTCGTAAATTATGAGGGGCATAGACAGAGTGGATAGTCAGAGGCTTTTTCCCAGGGTAGGCAATTACTAGGGGGCATAGGTTTAAGGTGCGAGGGGCAAGGTTTAGAGATGTATGAGGCAAGTTTTCTTACACAGAGGGTAGTGGGTGCCTGGAACTTGCTGCCGGAGGAGGTGGTGGAAGCAGGGACGATAATGACATTTAAGGGGCATCTTGACAAATACATGAATAGGATGGGAATATAGGGATACGGACCCAGGAAGTGTAGAAGATTTTAGTTTAGACTGGCAGCATTGTTGGCACAGGCTTGGAGGGCCGAAGGGCCTGTTCCTATGCTGTACTTTTCTTTGTTCTTGTCTTCTATAAGCACATAAATAGTAAAAAGCTGGTAAAAGAATAAGGATGATTAGGGATTAAAAAAAGGAGACTTGCATTAGGAGGCAGAAGCAAAATGCTTTGCATCAGTCTTCACAAAGGGAGAGATGCTACCCAAGTAGAGGTGAAAGGAGGCCACTGGCACACTCGAGGAATTCACATTTGAAAAGGAGGTGCTAGAAAGGTGATCTTTACTTAAAATTGATAAGGCACCTCGACCTAATGAAATGCATCCAAGGATACTGAGGGATGTGACAGTGGAAATTTCAGAGACACTGAGGATCTTCCTTAGACATGGTGGTGGTGCTGGACGACAGAAGAATTGCAAATGTTACACCCTTGCTCAAAAGGGGATTAAAGAATAATGCTGGCAACCACGGATCAGTCAGTTTGCCTTCAGTAGTAGGAAAACTTGCGGAAACTCTAATTCGGGGCAAAATCAATAGTTTCCTAGACAGGTGCAGGATCATTAAGGAAATCTAGCATGGGTTTCTTAAGGGGAAATGGTGTTTAACTATTTTGTTGGGAGTTTTTTGAGGAGATAATACAAAAGGTTGATAAGGGCAATGCTGTTATGTGGTGTATATAGATTTTCAAAAGGCATTTGATACAATGCCACACAGCACACTTGTGAACAAAATTCTAGCTCATGAAATAAAGGCGAAAGTAGGCACATGGATAAGAAATTCGCTGAGTGACAGGAAATGGGAGTAGCAGTGGAATTGCCCATGGGTCAGTTTGGGACCCTTGCTCCTCCTGATTTATATTAATGACCTAGACAGTGGTGTTCAGGAAATGAGTTCAAAATTTGAAGATGACTCAAAGATTGCAAACGTTGTCAACTCTATTGAATTTCTTGCTTTTAATCAATTTAGAGTACCGAATTATTTATTTCCCAATTAATGGGCAATTTAGCATGGCCAATTCACCTACGCTGCATATCTTTGGGTCGTGGCGGTGAGACCTACGCAGACGCGGGGCGAATGTACGAACTCCACATGGACAGTGACCTGGGGCCGGGATCGAACCAGGGTCCTCGACATTGTGAGGCGCAGTGCTAACCACTGCACCGTCCAGTATTGAATTTCAAAAGGACCTAGACATGTCGGTGAAAGTGGCACATGACATTCAATGCAGAGAAGTGTGAGGTGACACATTTTGGCAGGAAGAATACGGAGATACAGTATAAACTAAAGGAAGAAATTCTTAATGAGGTGCAGGATCAAAGAGACCTCAGCGTATTGAATGTAGCAGGGCATGTGGAGACAGCAGTTAATAAACATATGGTATCTTAGGTTTCATTAACAAGGGCATTGAGTACAAGAATATGGAGGTCATGTTGGACTTGTGTCAGACACTAGTTAGGCCTCAACTGGAGAACCCAACCAGTTCTGGGTGCCATACTTGAGAAAGGATGTGAAGGCATTGGAGAGAGTCCAGAGGAGATTCACAAGAATGATTCCAGGGATAACGAACTGTGTCTATGAGGATATAGAATGGAGAAGTTGGGATTGTTTTCCTTGGAGAAAAAGTGGCTGAGAGGAGACTTGATAGAGGTATTCAAGGTCCGGAGGGGTATGGACCTGGTAACTAGTGAGAACTGTTCCCACTTGAGTACAAACTAGAGGGCACAAATTCAAACCAATGGGCAACAGAGGTAGAAGTGGTGTAAGGAAAAACATTTTCACCCAGAGGGTGGTTGGAGTTTGATTCAATCGACTTATTCAAAAGAAAATTGGATTGCTCTATGAAAGGAAATAATTAGGCAAGATTACAGGGATAAGGGAGAGGAGTCGGATTAGGTGGAATGCTCTTTCAGAGAGCCAGTCCAGACTCAGTGGGCCGAATGACCTCCTTCTGCACTGCAAATATTGTTTTTATTATTCATTCATGGGTTAGGCCATTACAGTGGGCATTTAAGAATCAACCACATTGCTGTGGGTTCGGAGTCACATGTTGGCCAGACCAGGTAAGGGCTGCAGATTTCCTTTCCAGAAAGATATTAGTGAACCAGATGTGTTTTTACCACAATCAACAATAGTTTCACAGTCCTCGTTAGACTTTTAATTCCAGACTTTCATAAAATTCAAATCTGGGTCCCCAGAGGATCACCCCAGGTCTCTGGATTACTAGTCCAGTGACAATACCACTACGCCACTGCCTACCCTGGGAGGACTGGAGAAATGACGGGAACAATAAAGAGGCAAAAATGGTTAAAAACCAAAATACAGGCAAATGCTGGAAATACTCGGCAGGCTCTGATGTCACTCACTGAAATGTTGTTTCTTTCCCCACAGATGCTGCCAGACTGTTCAGTAATTCCACCATTTTGTTTTATTTAAACTAAACGGTGCAATTTTAATGGGAATCCAGCAACTTTGGGGAGGGTAAGGGGTGACTTATATTGAAACTTTTAGAGGTTTCAGGAGACAAGTTGAGGTGGCTTTATTGATCGAAGAATAAAGTACAAGAGCAAGGAAATCATCCTAATTTTTTTATAAATCATTAGTTAGGCCTCAGTTTAAGTACCAAGCTCAATCCTGGACAGATGCCACAATTCAGGAAAGATGTCAAGGCATTGAGAAGGATGATGAAGAAATTTGCTAGAATGGACCTGGGATGAGAAACTGCACTTAAGTAGAGGCATCGGAGAAGGTGGGGTTACAATGTTTCTTGGACAAGAGGAGATTTGATAGAGCTGTTCAAAATCACAATGGATTTTGCTAAGAATAAATGAGAGGGCACAGGTTCAATGCGATTGGCAAATGAATCGGGGCAATTTGAGGAAACTATTTTATTACAATGAAAATTATGATCTGGAATCTACTGCTGGCAAGAGTGCTGGAAGCAGGTTTAATAGTAATTTCAAAAGGAATTGGATAAATACTCAAAAGACAAATATTTACAGGATGATGTGGCAAGAGAGTGGGATCAATTTGATAACTACCAAAGAGACAGCACAGGCATGGATCAAATGGTCTTCTCTTGTATTGTATCACTGCTTTATTCTATCTTACTGAATGACAAAAGAGGCTTGAGGGGCTGAATGGCCTTCGTCTGTCACGAGTATAGAAATAATGTGTGACCTAATTGAGTGTCTTATGATGCTTAAAGGAACTGATAGCCCTATTCTGTCTGGTGGGCAGTGCCCAGAAGAGTGTAATATTAAAATTAGACGTAGGTCATTTAGGGGTGATGTCAGGAAGCATTTATCTCACATAGAATCTCCAACACCCTCCACCAAAAAGCTGCTGAAGCTGGGAGTCAAGTAAAAATGTTAAAACTGAGATTGACAGATTTTTGCAGAGTATAGAAAGAAGGCAAGTAAATTATGTCACGACACAGATCAGCCATGATCTACTTGAATAGCAGTAAAGAGGCTGAATGGCCTCCTACTGCTCCTGTCGTTCCTCGGGCAATTATCTTAAAATCTGTCGCCTTTGTTAACTGACCAACCTGCAAGCGGAAACAGTTTGTCTTTTGATTGAACAGATCAAACATACACTTGTCTATCTCGCTCTCCACATCCATCGCTGCCTGTCTTTAACACTGTTCAAATTAAGCACCTGTGATCATACTAGAGGCACTCAAAATCACCTGATGATACAATTTTGTTTGCTGCTGAAATCCAAGTGGCCATTCAATGTTCTACTGAGAAATGTTGTATTTTCCAAAACGCAAAGCCAAAAGTCCGACTAATGCCTGACACAAACAAAATCTGCTAACTCGTTGGGTGGCAGGTTTGCATGAAAACAGCACAAGCTTGTTCACTGTCAACAAACTCCACCAACTCATTCAATGACGAGATCCGGGAATCTGTTTACACATCTCACTATATTCCTCCATCTGGAGATAAAGCAGCCTGTTTCACTCAGCACAATCAAAACAACTACCAAACCAAGAAATTCAAATGCATCAATTGCAGTTACTGAGTGACCCAAGTGTTCAATGAGCTTTGAATATGAAATCTCGAAAATGTAATTTTAAGAAGCAGCATAGTTATCAGGACAAAGTGACTCACTTATGTTGGCGCGAGTACATTAGAATCTGAGACCCTTGTTAAGCCCTGAATGAAACAGCCCAGAAAATTGTAACAACAACTTGCACTCAGCTAGCATCGTTAAAGTAGTAAAACATCCCAAGGTGCTGTACAGGAGCGATTGTCAAACACAATTTGACACCGCGCCACGTAGAGAGATATTGGGACAGGTGAGCAAAAACTCGCTGAAAGGTTTTAAGAAGCGTCTTGAAGGAGGTCGGGGGAGAGGATTGAGGAGGGGGAGAGGATTAGGGAGGGAATTCCAGAGCTGAGGACCTAACTCCCACAGATGGAGTGAAGGGACTGACTGAACTCTGGGTTTGGGCTGTGATTCCCTCAACAGCCGAATAGACCCCGGGCCGGGGCCGAGATTTGGCTGCAATTGTCGCCAGCGGCTCAGCACCATCTGGAGGACAGGACCTGGGCTTGATCACTGCCCCAAGAACATCAGCCTGGGCCCCGGACACTGGGCCTAGGCCGCGGGCAGCTGCAGCCCAGCTCCCGGTAACAGGAGCCCCCAGGCCCGGCGGAAGGCGCTGACTCACCCTGGCCGCCCGGGTGATGCTCAGGTCCTTCATCACCTCCTCGAAAGCCGCCGTCTCCTCCGCCTGTTTCTGGGTGTGGAGCGCGATCTTCTCGCTGAATTTCCGCGGGTTGTTCGATGCCGCCATTTTCCTGCAGCGCCTCCTTCACCCTACGTCATCGCGCACATTGCGTTAGTACGCACGCAGCCTTCCCCTGCGTCGGCGCGCGCAACAGGTCCCCCACCCACCCTGGGGGCAGTGCCCCTCCCCAACACTGAAACAGAGCCTGACCCCCACCCTGGGACAGTGTGTCCCCTCCCCCAACACTGGGACAGAGCCTGCCCCTGCAGCCTGGGAGCAGTGTGTCTCCACCCCCCCCCCCCAATACTGGGACAGTGTCTCCCCCCCCCCAACACTGGGACAGAGCCTGTCACCCCCCCCCCCCCCCACCCTGGGACAGTGTCTCTCTCCCCCCCCAACACAGGGACAGAGCCTGTCCCCCCCCCAAACACTGGGACAGAGCCTGTCCTCCCCCACCCTGGGACAGTGTCTCCCCCCCAACACTGGGACAGAGCCTGTCCTCCCCCACCCTGGGACAGTGTCTCCCCCCCAACACTGGGACAGAGCCTGTCCTCCCCCCACCCTGGGACAGTGTCTCTCTCCCCCCCCCCCCCCCCCAACACTGGGACAGTGTCTCCACCCCCCCCCCCCCCCCCCAACACTGGGGCAGAGCCTGTCTCCCCAACCCTGGGACAGTGTCTCTCTCACCCCCCCCCCCCCCAACACTGGGACAGAGCCTGTCCCCCCCGCCCTACCCTGGGACAGTGTCTCTCCCCCACCCTCAACTCTGGGACAGAGCCTGCCCCCCCCCACCCTGGGACAGTGTTCCCCCCTCCACCCTGGGGCAGTGGCCCCCGCAAACACTGGGACAGAGCCCCACCCCCCCCCCAACACTGAGACAGAGACTGTCCTCTCACCCTGGGGGCAATGTGTCTCCAACCCCCCCCCCCCCCCCCACCGCCCAACACTGGGACAGAGCCCGTCCTCCCCACCCTGGGGGCAATGTGTCTCCAACCCCCCACAACCCAACACTGGGACAGAGCCCGTCCTCTCAGCTCTGGGACAGTGTGACCCCACCCCCAATACAGGGACAGAGCACTCAGTATTCTGTGTGGTCTAACAAAGGTTTGATGCAAGGAGCTAAAAGAAATGAGGAAGTAAAGCTGTTAAAGGAAACAAAATGCTGCAGATATGGCACAGTGGTTAGCACTGCTATGTCAGCACCAGGGACCCAGGTTCGATTCTGACCTCGGGTGACTCTATGGAGTTTGCACATTCTCTCCGTGTCTGCGTGGGGGAGCTCCAGTTTCCTCCCACAGTTAGATGGATTGGCCATGCTAAACTTTGCCTTTGTGTGTTTTTTCTTAAATAAATTTAGAGTACCCAATTCCTTTTTCCCAATTAAGGGGCAATTTAGCGTGGTCAGACACGGTAGTATTGTGGATAGCACAATTGCTTCACAGCTCCAGGGTCCCAGGTTTGATTCCGGCTTGGGTCACCGTCTGTACGGAGTCTGCACATCCTTCCCGTGTGTGTGTGGGTTTCCTCTGGGTGCTCCGGTTTCCTCCCACAGTCTAAAGATGTGCAGGTTAGGTGGATTGGCCATGATAAATTGCCCTTAGTGTCCAAAATTGCCCTTAGTGTTGGGTGGGGTTGTTGACCTTGGGTAGGGTGCTCTTTCCAAGAGCCGGTGCAGACTCGATGGGCCGAATGGCCTCCTTCTGCACTGTAAATTCTATGATATGCTTGGCAAACAACCTCCTATACGGAGGTTGGCAGTTTGAAACCAATGCTGTAAAATTCACTCTCCCAGTAGAATTGATTTTACATGAGGCAATAGGCACACATTGATGGATCAGCCTTGTAGACGATGATACAGAAGTTCCAGCGGAAACAGTGGAAATGGGGCCAGGTAGTCAACCTGGCCAGAGCCCCTTTTCTCTGCTGCTGCTTACAGGTGGTAAAAAGCAGACTGAGGTTTGTTCGATACAGCAAGGAAACATTACACAAGCAAGAGGACTCCATGTCACATTGCTCCCATCCCGTCACAGTGTCTCTTCAAAGAGTGTGTATACCTTTGTCCGGGTCCCTGAGATTGTTAAATGTTCTAACCATTTAGACTTGAAAAGAAGGTTGTGGGACTCTCTGTTCTAGCAGACATATAGGCTCCAGTTGGCTAAACCTGGCTTATGAAATGCAGATAACCTTTGATTATATTACAATTGTGCCTCAATTTCACTGTACCTGAAGGATTTTAATTTAAATCAAATAGTTACTCAGAGTCAGATTATATTTATTTCTGTATTTCCTACTAATATTCCTCTGTTAGAATTGAAGTCTGAGGGCGGCACATGGCGCAGTGGTTAGCACCTCACGGTGCTGAGGTCCCAGGTTCGATCCCGGCTCTGGGTCACTGTCCGTGTGGAGTTTGCACCTTCTCCCCGTGTCTGCGTGGGTTTCATCCCCACAACCCAAAGATGTGCAGGTTAGGTGGATTGGCCACATAATCTAAATTGCCCCTTAATTGGAAAAAAAAATAATTGGGTACTCTAAATTTATATTAAAAAAAAGAATTTAACTCTGATACTTAAAAGTGGGTTAACAGCAGCTGTGCGAAAGGAACGTACATTATCAATATTAACTCCTAATAGAACAGACCATGGGCTCAGACGCCAGAATGAAGTATCAGTGCAGTTTCTTTTGGAGTCAGAGACGAATACCAGTCGGCCCTTGAGACTGTTTTCCGCTTCTTCTCGATTGTGGTGATGTGCCGATGAGCTGTATCATTGTTGGATGGTGTGAGACCTCCAACCAGCAGGTGGCAGTACAGACACACCTTGCGGTCTCAAGACCAAGGTCATGTGACCTGGAACCAGTATATGAAGAGTGGCTCATCCAGCCATCTCCAAAAGTACATGAGTTAGTGGGTAATAAGACAAATATGTAACAGGTCAGCAGAAGGTGTAAGTTCCAGAGGAGTAGCAAGGAGTAGCAAATAAACAATTTTATTGAGGTATTATTGGCATTGTAAACAGTTACAGTGTACAATAATGTGCAAATATCAACCCAAAACAGAAGCATAGTGCAAAAGACCAATCCTCTCTCATAAACAGTATCCGCCTATTTATTCCTCCTATTCTACTATAATCTACCCCCCTCTCCCCCGTGCTGACGTTTAATTCCCGGCGAAGAAGTCGATGAATGGTTGCCACCTTTGGGCGAACCCTAATACAAATCCTCTCATGGCGAACTTAATTTTTTCCAGCCCCAAAAAGCTCGACATGTCCGAGAGCCATGCTTCGGTCTTCGGGGGCTTTGAGTCCCTCCATGCCAGCAGTATACGTCGCCGGGTTACCAGGGAAGCAAAGGCCAAGACATCGGCCTCTCTCTCCTCCTGGACCCCCGGGTCTTCCGAGACCCTAAATATTGCCACCACTGGACTCATCACCACCCTCGTTTTCAGTACCTGGGACATGACGTCCGCAAATCCCTCCCAGTATCTCCTAAGATTTGGACATGTCCAGAACATGTGGACGTGGTTTGCAAGCCCTCCCGCACACCTAGCACACTTGTCCTCCACCCCAAAAAATTTACTCATCCGGGCCACCATCACCAAAGCCTAAAGACCTGGGACATCCCCCTCCTCCCCACCCACCAGCAGAATGAAGACTACGGACGAGTGAGGGGGTGAACCCCAAACACAACAGGACTCAGAAGGGGGAAATGGCAAACAATCCCTCCTGCCAAGTGGCAGGGGCCCCAGCAGAATCCGACAAAATGCTCTGAAAATCAAACATTGTTGTACGAATGTAAATGTTATCCAGCGTTAGAGCCCAAGTCGAGGCTTTGGTGACAACGAGGGCCCGAGGCTGGCTGTTCAGATCCATGTACAGTTTTCTCCTTTGTCATTGTACGATACTCTCCGGGTATTTATTCTATGACTGTGACTTGAAATACCAATAAAAATATTTTCCAAAAAGATTTCCATAGAATCCATGTGGTGCCGATATGGCCCATCGAGTCTGCACTGACCCTCCGAAAGAGAACTCGACCTCAGCCCACTCCCCCACCCTCTCCCCATAACCTAACCTGCACATCTTTGGCTGTTAAGGGGAAATTGATCATGGCCAATCCACCTAACATGTAAATTTTTGGACTGTGACAGAAAATTCCTCTGTCTTAAATGGCTGGTCTCTTACTCTTTGATTGTGCTCTCTGGTCCTATACCCGCCCACAAGAGGAAAGGCCCAGTATAGACTGGCGCAGGAACAGCCCTGTAAGCTGTGTGGCCGGGGCACCATGGTCATCGCCAGAGCAGTTGCATGGGCTGAATATGCAGACACTGGTGGAATGGGTATGTATGCTGGAGTAAGGGTCAGGCTCTGGTGCGAGGTCACTTTCCTCATCATCCTCAATCCAATCTAGAGATGGGGGCGTTGGCCAGTCCTCAGGGCATTCCCAATTAAACATGGCATTAGGTTTGTTGGCTCTCTTTGCGAAACCACAAAAATGCATACCGACTTAAATTGTAACACATCCTCTCTCTGAATGATCACATGCCAACATGGAGAATGGCCTGCTTTTAGGAATGCTGACCTTCGTTTCAAACTCAAAGCATCTCTCATATTTTGTAACTTGGATTTATATCAATCACTGTCTTGCCCGAGAATCCTAATCTGTCTTCTATACTCGCTCACTGCAGCAATAACCTTTATTTAGCCATTTTCCACATTGTACCTTTGATTGAGCAGCAGCAATTTGATTTTTTTCATTGTTGCCCTAACTCAAGAATCCTCTTATCTTTCTCCTCAATTACCTCACTGTGTCTACTCAAGTAAAAGTACGCACAAAACAGCAGGAAACCTTAGGTTTTAACTGACTTTCACTCCACCTTATCATCAATTTTTGCAACACTATCCTGAAAAACGTTGTATGCTTGGAACGCTCCTGTGAAATGCCTGCAAATCTTCCACAGTGAAGTGCTTGAGCTGCTCCGTGGACTGTGAGGAAGCGAGCTCTCCACCTTTAACTACGAGATCTTGTATCGCCCCGGCAAGCTCAACGAGCCCCCAGACGCCCTCTCCCGAGGTTCATGTGCCAGCGCACGAGTGAACCAGCTCCGTGCCTTGCACAAGAGCCTTTGCCATCCGGGGGTTACTCGCTTGTACCATCTAATCAACGCCCGCAATCTGCCCTGCTCCGTCGAGGAAGTACGGACAGTCACCAGAGACTGCCAGGTCTGTGCCGAGTGCAAGCCGCACTTCTACCGGCCAGATCGCGCGCGCCTGGTGAGAGCGTCCCGCCCCTTTGAACGCCACAGCGTGGACTTCAAAGGGCCCCTCCCCTCCACCGACCGCAACACCTACATCCTTAGTGTGGTCGATGAATTTTCTAGGTTCCCCTTCGCCATCCCATGCCCGGATATGACGCCTGCCACCGTCATCAAGGCCCTGGATTCCATTTTCGCCCTGTTCGGTTTCCCCGACTACATCCACAGTGACAGGGGATCCTCGTTCATGAGTGATGAGCTGCGTCATTTCCTGCTCAGCAGAGGTATCGCCTCCAGCAGGACGACCAGCTACAACCCCCGGGGAAACGGGCAGGTAGAGAGGGAGAATGGGACGGTATGGAGGGCCATCCAGCTGGCCCTACGGTCCAGGAACCTCCCAGCCGCTCGCTGGCAGCAGGTCCTCCCTGACACATTCGATTCCATTCGGTCACTACTGTGCACCGCAACTAACAGTACACCCCATGAACGTGTTTTTGCCTTCCCTAGGAAGTCCACATCCGGGGTGTCGCTCCCGACGTGGCTCACGACTCCGGGCCCAGTCCTTCTCCGTAGGCATGTCCGGCACCACAAGGCGGAACCCCTGGTGGACAAAGTACGCCTTCTCCACGCCAACCCTCAGTATGGCTACGTGGAGTTCCCCGACGGCCGCCAGGACACAGTCTCACTCCGGGACCTGGCTCCCTCAGGTGCCGATCCCATGCCCACGCCGCTTTCCCCCCCCGCGCCACCCTTCTTTTCCCCGGCGCCCCCCTACTCGTCCCCACCAGGTCCATCCCTCGTCTCCCTGCCCACACTGGAGGACATGGAAGATTTTGGTTCGCTCTCGGAGTCACCTCACCAGCAGCCAACACCAACACCGCCAGCACCTGCACCGACGTCGCCACCACAGCTATGCCGCTCACAGCGGAACGTTCGACCGCCGGTTCGGCTCAAGCTGTAACCTGCTAACCGGAACTCTTGGTTTTCTTTGTTTGAACCCTTTTGTACATATTTCATCCTTTGTATTATAGTTACACGTCACCCCCGCCGGACTCATTTTACCGAGAACTTATGAAAGGGGCAGAGTCCCAGACAGAGGAACTGAAGCTCAAGTGGGAGGAGGAACTTGGTGAGGAGATGGAGGATGGGGTATGGGCGGAAGCCCTGAGTAGGGTAAATTCAACTGCAACATGTGCTAGGCTCAGCCTGATTCAGTTCAAGGTCGCCCCTGTATAGGGGAGGTCTGTGCTCCCTCCAGTAAGTGCCTCTCTTCTCCATTTCTTCCCCGTTCCTCTTGAGCTCTCTCTCTGAGCGGCTCATCTTCATCCCCACCTTTGCTGTTCCAACCCCTCTCCCCTCGCTAGCCCCCTCACCAGCTGCTGGTTGCTAACAGGTCTGTGAACAGGCTTGTGAATTTGTGGTGGGGAATTTCTGTTTGGACCCTCTCATTTCAAATTTGATTTGTTTCCAGTCTCAGGAATTCAGGCAGATCGGAGAGCCATTCCCAGGCCTGGGTCGGTGCTGCCCACTCCCACCCTAGCAGAAGTCTCCGCCTGTCGATCAATGAGGCGAAGGCCAGGGCGTCTGCCTCTTTTCCTGACAGGAGCTCGGACATCCGAAGACTACCACTGATGGGCAAGGCTCCACCTCGACCCCATCACCTTGGCCATAGCCTCGAAGAAGGCCATCCAGAATTCTCTGTCTAGGGCAGGACCAGAACATGTGGGTGTGGTTCGCCGGACACCCCCTCGGCACCTTTTGCACTTGTCCTCCATCTCTGGAAAGAATCCGCTCATGCATGTCTTGGTGAAGTGAGCTCTGTGCACTACCTTGAGCTGCATCAGGCTTAGCTTGGCGCAGGAGGAGGTGGAGTTCACTCAGTGCAGTGCCTCAATCCAGAGTCCTCCCCCTATCTCCAGTTCCTCTCCCCACTTTTGTCTGGTCTTGTTCAGTGGACTCCTGACCTTTTCTATGAGCCTCCTATATATGTCACCGCACTTGTTGTCCCCTACCCAGTCCAACCCTACCATCATGTCCATGTGTGTGTGGCTGGGTCTTTGGGGGAACGCTTTCAACTCCTCGCGGAGAAAGTTATGCAGCTGCACATATCTGAGCTTGCTCCCTTTCGGGAATTGGAACATCTCTGTGAGATTCCCCCAGTCGTCTATGTAAATGGTAAATGTCCTCTCCTGTCCGTGTTCCTCTGTCACCCCCCTCCCCCCATATCCCAAAGGTAGCGTCCATCCCTGCCATCCCTGGTGTGAACTTTGTGGTTATTGGAGATGGAAGCCCCCGTGGACATCTCGTTCTATTAAAAATGGCGCCAAAACTGGTTCCACGTCCTTAGGGTGGCTAAGGTCGGGCTCCTGGAGTTTGTGCGCGGGAGGGTGCCAGGAGTGGTGCGGTGGACAGTGCTCGGAGAGTGGTCCCGTGCAGGAGGCCTCCTCCATTCGGAACCAATCCGTCTCCGGCTCCCTTGGCCACCCCCTCACCCACTCTGCATGGTAGAATTGAGGATTTGGTAGTGCCAGGTCCCCTATGTGCCGCCCTCGTTGTAAAATGTATTTCCGTATTCTTGGCACTCTTCCCCCCAGACGAAGACCATGATTAATTTGTCAAACTTGGTGAAGAAGGAATTGGGGATGAAAATTGAGAACGATCCAAATACGAAAAGGAACCTAGGCAGCACCTTCATTTTGATCATCTGTACCCTTCCGGCTAGCGAAAGAGGGAGTGAATCCCATCTTTGTAGGTCCTTCTTCACCTCCACCAATCTGGAGAGGTTACATTCATGGAGCCTCCTCCAGGAGTGGGCCATTTGGATCCCCAGGTACCTGACCTTGATTTGAGTTACTTCAAACGGTAGGTAGTCCCTCCATCTCAGGGGTTTACCGGGAAAATTTTGCTCTTTCCTACGTTGAGTTCGTAACCAGAGAAGGCACCGAACACCCTGAGTAGTCCGGTTATCTTGCCCATGCTGGCGAGGGGGTCCGACACGCAGAGGAGCTGGTCATCACGGGCCTCACGGTAGCATGGTGGTTAGCATCAATGCTTCACAGCTCCAGGGTCCCAGGTTCGATTCCCGGCTGGGTCACTGTCTGTGTGGAGTCTGCACGTCCTCCCTGTGTGTGCGTGGGTTTCCTCCGGGTGCTCCGGTTTCCTCCCACAGTCCAAAGATGTGCGGGTTAGGTGGATTGGCCATGCTAAATTGCCCGTAGTGTAAGGTTAATGGGGGGATTGTTGGGTTATGGGTATACGGGTTATGTGGGTTTAAGTATGTTCTAAGTAGGGTGATCATTGCTCGGCACAACATTGAGGGCCGAAGGGCCTGTTCTGTGCTGTACTGTTCTATGTTCTATCTGCTCAGAGTCAAACTCTATGCCCCCTCTTCGGATGCCCGTCCATCAATCCGCCGATCTAAGGGCGATAGCCAGCGGTTGATTGGTAGTGCAAACAGGAGTGGGATAGCGGGCACCCCTGCTTCGTTCCCCTGTGCAGCCGAAAGTATTCGGTGCTGGTGGCGTTCTTCTGTATGCTTGCCATTGGAGTGCTCTATAGGAGATTCACCCATGTAGTGAACCCAGCTCTAAACCCAAATCGTTCAAGCACTTCCATGAGGTACCTCCATTCTACTCAATCGAAGGCTTACTCAGCGTCCAGGGAGATGATCACCTCTGGTGTCCTCTCCCCGGAATGGGTCAGCAGGAGTCTGATGTTCGCTGTTAGTTGTCTACCTTTAACAAACCCGGTCTGATCTTCCGCGATCACATCTGGCAGGCAGCTCTCCAGTCGCCTCGCCAGGGCTTTCGTTAGGATTTTCAAGTCAGTGTTTAGGAGAGAGATGGGTCTGGATGATCCACACTCTGTTGGGTCTTTGTCTTTCTTGGGGATCAGTGAGATCAAGGCCTATGCCAGCGTGGGCGGCAGGGCACCCTTAGACAGTGAGTCATTGAACATCTCCCACAGGTGCGAGGGGCCAGCGCTGATAAGAATTGTTTGTAAAGGTCTGCCGGGAACCCATCCTGTCCTGGCACTTTCCCTGATTGCATGGAGCTGATGCACTCCACGATTTCGCCCAGCACCTGTTTTTTGACCTCTCTCACCACCGGTATGTCCAGCCTGTCGAGAAACTATTGCTTCCCTGAGGCCTGTCCGGGGCCTCGGAGGTGTATAGCCCTCAGTAAAAGTTCGTAAAGGCCTTATTGACCTTGTTTGGGTCCTTTACCATCCTACCATTACTGTCGCTGTTCTGCGCTATCTCTCGCGTGGTAGCCGGTTTTCTTAGCTGGTGCGCCACCATGTGGCTGGCCTTGTCTCCATATTCGTAAAAGGCTCCCATGCCTGCTGGTGCTGGTGGACTGTCGTCCGTGTGGAGAGTAGGTTAAATTCCATCTGAAGCTTTTTACTTTCCGCCATCAGTTCCACGTTTGAGGCTGTGGAGTACCATTGATCCACATCCAGTGTGGAGTCAATCATCCGCTGCTTGGTTTCCCTCTCCCTCCTGTCCCTAAGGGCCCTATAAGCTATGATTTCCCCCCCCCCCCCCGATCACCGCCTTCAGTGCCTCCCAGAACGTGGAGGGTGAGACCACCCCATTCGGGTTGCAGGATACATAATCATTGATGGCTTGGGATATTTTAATGTTGAATTCCTTATCGACGAGGAGAGCTACATCCATCCTCCATGGGGGGCATTGGGCCTGTCCCTTCTCCAGGCACACATTGATATTAGGAGGCACATGCTCAGAGATTACACCGATGGAGTATTGTTGGGAAGCACCATCTTCCCTACCACAAAGGAAGAGTAAACTGTGAGTAAGACTTATCCATGTGGGAGAAGAAGGAAAATTATTTTTCCCTCGGGTGGTGGAACCTCCACAGGTCTAACCCCCCCCCCCCCCCAATCTGCTCCATAAAGGTGTTCAGTTCGCGTGCCATGCTTGACACATTACCTGTCCAGGGGTTGGATCTGTCTAACATCGAGTCCTGTACACAGTTAAAGTCATCCCCCCCATGATTAGTCGGTGGGTGTCCAAATCCGGGATTTCGGCCATCATTTTCTTGACCAACTCTGCACAGTCCCAGTTTCGGGCGTATATGTATACTAACCTACAGGGGCCTCTTCCAGGGTCCTGCTAGCCATAATGAATCGCACTCCCCCCCCCCCCCCCCCCCCCCCCCCCCATCCCCGGGTCCGTCACTGTGCTCGTTGCCGTAAATGAAACTGTCCTGCTAACTAATATGGCCACCCCCCCTCATCCTGGTATCAAAACACGAGGAAAACGTTTGTCCCACCCAGCCCTTCCTTACCCACTGTCGGTCCCTCACTCTCAGGTGTGCTTCCTGCAGGAAGGCTACATCCACCCTCAGACTGTTAAGATGAGCAAGGACTCTGGATCTCTTCACTGGCCCATTGAGGCCCCTCACGTTCCATGTAACTATGCGATTGGGGGGGTTACTTAGGGGGCTAACCTCATGGGCCCGGCCCTGTCTGATCGGGCCTGCCCTCACTCGTGGGCCATTCAAAATGGCCACCAACTGCTTCCCCTTTCACCGTCTCCACGTGTAGCCCATTGCAACCAGTGCTCTACCCCTCCCCTCTCTCCCCCATTGCTCCCTTTTCCCCACTGCTCTTATGTTTCCCCTTTCTAGTCCCCCTCATTGGCTCTACCCTTCTCCGCACTCCAGACTCCCCCTTCTTTTTACCTTTGCTGTCTTTGAATTTCCATCTTTCTCCTTCCTCCTGCCAGATGCCCCTCCCTCCCGGGAGGCATGCCGTTGCCTCCTCTTTGTCAGTGCTCCGGCCCACCAGCTTACTCGCTAGTGGAGCGACTCCTCTCTCGATCTGGTTAACCCCACCCTGCCTTCGCCCTCACGCATCTCTGCCGTGTTCTTTCCCATCTTTCTTTTCCTTGGCCTTTGGACCCGCCTTCTCACCCATGTGCGCTCTTATTGTTTGCCTAAGTTGTTGTCTTGGACAGATTTGTTGGCCTTCTCAGGGGTGTCGACGTAATGCTCCTTTGCCTGGTATGTGACCCATAACCTGGCGGGGTAAGGCATGCCGAACCAAACATTGCTCTTGTAGGGGGTGGATTTGGCGCTGTAAAAGTCGGTCCGTCGCTTGGCCACGTCCGCCCCAATGTCCTGGTACAAGCAAATGGGATGTCCCTCCCACTTGCCCCCTTTCCCACTTTTTGCCTATCTCAGGATCCACTCCTTCTCTTGGTACTTGTGAAACTTCACAATCATCACCCACGGAGGTTCCCCAGCTCTGCCCTGCTGTCAAAGGGACCTGTGGGCATGGTCCACCTCCGGGAACTCATAGACTATTGATGGAACCATCAATTCTACGGACACGTGCTTGTAGGATTAGAATAGCGGTTTTAACATACTTACAACAGAGCCAGCCTGTTCGCCGTTGAACTTTCGATGAACTGGCCGGCTGGCTCTGTGGCACGGATCTTTATACAGCAGCTCCAGGGGGAGGAGTTCTGGGCGGAGCCAAGGGGGAGCCCAGTACAAACTCTCGAGTACTCCCAGAGCTACTCCCCCTGGTGGTCAGGTAGTGCAACTGCACATACAATATCGGTACATATATACAATGGGAACAGAGTGACATTGGTAACTTATAATACCGTGTGAATCTCATTCACCACAACTATGTTATAAATGTTTGCATGCTTTGTTTTGTTAAAAAAAGTATATTCACTGTCAATATTTCTTAAAGGAAACTGAAAAGGTGAAAAATGAAACCATCTTGAAGTTAATGGTTTATTTTTTTTTCTTGGGGGAGGTGTCATGTGAGAGTATTTTAAGAAATGGGGGTTTATCAAATAGCTGTAGTGGATGTACCTTTAAGAAATGGGTGTTTATCAAATGGCTGCAGTGATGTCAGAGTGTGGGTGGAACGGGGATGTCTGTCTGCTTTTAATTTTGTTTTTGAGCTGGCAGCTACAGTGTGTGTTTAGTTTCATTTTCAGAGTTGGAGCTACATCCAGCCAAACAAGGTATAATTTTGATCTCTCTCTGTGTGAAAAGAATGTCTTCAGATCACTTGCTAATTTAAAAGTGGTAACTGCTCTCAGTAGAGAATTTAAACCTGCTGTCTTTGTTAAAGATAGTATTTGTCTTATGGATGTTGCTAGGAAAGATTAAGGGTTACTTATAGCGTACTGTATTCTTTGGGGGAAGTATGTGAGTTGATAGTTGCTAAGATGTTTACTGTGTGTTTATAAAATGTTAACTGGATTCATATAATAAACATTGTTTTGTTTTAAAAGTACTTTAACTCTCTGTTGCATCACACCTGTAGAGTGGGCCCTTGTGCTCCCCATAACCAAAATCAATTAAAAGTTGTGGGTCAGGTGAACTCCGTGACACATTTTGGGGTTCTCTAAACCCTGGCCCGTAATAGGAACTTCACAATCATCGCCCGTGAAGGTTCCCCGGCTCTGGGCTGCTGTCGAAGGGACCTGTGGGCATGGTCCACCTCCAGGAACTTGGCAAAGCCCTCATTGCCGACTAGTTTTGTGAACATCTCCGAGACGTACTCTAAGGAGTTTCTCCCCTCCATCCTCTCTGCCAGCCCCACGATTCTCAAGTTCTGGCGGCGAGACCTGTTCTGATGATCGGTGATTTTCTCCCTTAGGCCCTTCTGTGTCTTGATCAATCTCGCCACTTGGGTCTCCAATTCTTTGATCCGGTCCCTTGGTCTGTGGTGGCTTTCTCCCGGTCTCTCGTTTTCAATTCCTGGGCCTTCAGCCCCAGCTCCATTTAGGCCATTGCCTCCCTCATGGGGGCCGTCGCCGTCTCCACCGCTGTCTCAACGGCTGCCTGGCCGCCTCTTTTCTGCTCCTCTCTGTGCCTCTGGAGCTCAGCGGTGATGAAGCCCATGAGCTTGAGCTTGTCCATCAGCGCCTGGGTCTGCGCTGAGAACTCTGTGGCGTTGGCCACCTCATGTGGCTGCCAGTTCCGAGGCCGAGGTTTCCCTCCCCTTTTCCTTGGTGGCTTTCTTGATGGGTGGCTGACTCTGTCCCATTCTCCTCTTTTGGGTTCCTCTTTGACGTGGTCTGCTGGGGTTCAGCTGGAGGGGGAGGGGTTGTGGATAATTTTGTTGCCCGTTTGATGGGGTTATAAGGCTGTTTTTGCATTTTTCACACGGGAGCCAACTTGCGTGTGACCACTCAGCTCATGGCCGCCACCAGACGTCCCAAATCCTTCACTTCTCATATCAGTCATCCTAGTGACAAACAAGAGTCTGTCTGTCACCTTCACACATACGGCACATTGAAAAACTTTTATTAACAAAATAAAATAAAATTTATGAACACAAGATTACCTTTACACAGTTAACATTAGTCTTACAACACATGCCCCCCCAAAATATTTCCTACTTGGTTAGACTCACAAATAAAACACTCCTTTAGGCAACAATTTCTTATATTTAACTTTGAAAATTCCAATAATATTACTGTAAGGCAAACCCACTGTTGCTGTAGGGAAAGTACGTCACAGGGCTTCTATCTTGCTTCTACTCTGCAGTGGCAATTGAAGAAACTTTAAAATAATACCCTGCTTCCTTCACAGCTCTGTTCCCAGCACAGAGAGCAGCACTCTGGGAAGTCTTACACAATTCACAACATAGCTCTCATACAAAGCAAGTAGTTTATTTCCCTCTTCATATTTATTCCATTGTCCTTATCCTTCTTTGAAATTCACCCTTCACAGAATATAAAAATCTTCTTATGTTTTCCCTACTGCCTCCATTTTTTGCAATAATTTTTTCTAATTAAGAGGCAATTGAGCGTGGCGTGGTTGTGGGTGTGAAACCCACATCGATACGGGGAGAACGGGTCTTACGAGGAAAGGTTGAGGGTACTAGGCCTTTTCTCATTAGAACGGAGAAGGATGAGGGGCGACTTGATAGAGGTTTATAAGATGATCAGGAGAATAGAGTAGACAGTCAGACTTTTCCTCCGGGTGGAACAAACCATTACAAGGGGACATAAATTTAAGGTAAATGGTGGAAGATATAGGGGGGATGTCAGAGGTAGGTTCTTTACCCAGAGAGTAGTGGGGGCATGGAATGCACTGCCTGTGGTAGTAGTTGAGTCGGAAACGTTAGGGACCTTCAAGCGGCTATTGGATAGGTACATGGATTAGGGTAGAATAATGGAGTGTAGATTAATTTCTTCTTAAGGGCAGCACGGTAGCATTGTGGATAGCACAATTGCTTCACAGCTCCAGGGTCCCAGGTTCGATTCCGGCTTGGGTCACTGTCTGTGTGGAGTCTGCACATCCTCCCCGTGTGTGCGTGGGTTTCCTCCGGGTACTCTGGTTTCCTCCCACAGTCCAAAGATGTGTAGGTTGGTTGGATTGGCCATGATAAATTGCCCTTAGTGTCTAAAATTCTATGATTAACCTAGGACAAAAGTTCGGCACAACATCGTGGGACGAAGGGCCTGTTCTGTGCTGTATTTCTCTATCTATCTATCTAACGTGCAAACTCCGCACGGACAGTGATCCAGGGCCGGGATTCGAACCCGGGTCCTCAGCGCCATAGGCAGCAATGCTGCCTCCATTTTTGGGTCAAATAACTTTGCCTTATTTATTTATGACCTTTTCCAAGTTGTAAGCCATTTTTACTCCCCTTTGAAATTCAACGGAACACAACAAACTTTCTTTATCTCCTATTGCAAATTTCTACCCAAGGCTTATTAACTTGTAGAAAATTCAACTTGGCCATATCTACTTCAAGTGCCTGACTTTCACACCCAGACTTCTTTGATATCGATTCCTGTAAACAAACTGTCTTCAGTTCAATTAAATTAATCACACACACGTACCCCACAAACCTGCATAACTTGATAGACCCCCAAAAATACCACCTTACGGACTTCCGATGGCGGCCATGAGCAGATCAGTCGCACACAAGGTGTCTCCTGCTCAGAGGCTTTGGTTTTGGCACTTTCTGCTCGCTTACTGGCCGCTTTTGTTGGAGATTGTGCAAAATAAATGGCGGGAGTTAAATTCTCCTCCAAAGTGGAAGGTCGGCGGGTTACTACACCCAGCAGAAATTGAATAAAGCGGCAGCTCCAAAGGAAGAGAATCTGTATGGCGCGGTAACGGAAGGCATGGTGGAGTCAGGAGTGTCGTCATTGAACACCCCACTGCCTGTGGAGCAGTTGTTGGTGTTGATTAAGGGGAAACTCCAGCAGTATCGGCTAGAGATGCAAGAGGACTGGTCCAAGGCCATTGAGGGAGCAGGAGTCCCTCTTCGCAGAACTTTGGAGCGGGTGGAGAAGCGCCTGGAATTGCAAAATGCGCCGATCCGTGAGGTGGAAAGGGCTGTAATGGATCACAACAGTTGCATTTTGGAGCTGCAAGCAGAGACGGTGATGTTGAAGGTAAAGGCGGACGATCAGGAGAATCGGTCGAGGCAGCAGAATTTAAGAATCATGGGACTGTCGAAGGGGGTGATGGGAACGAGTGCTACAGCTTACGTTTTGAAGATGTTTGTGAAGCTGGTTGACTATGGGATCTGCAAGAGGGCCCCGGAGGTGGACCGGGCACACCGTTTGCTATGACAGAGGCCGAGAGCTGGGGAGCTGCCATGTGCGATGGGAATGCGAATGCACAAATTCCAGGAGAAGAAGGTTCTGAGATGGGCCAGGACGATGTGAGACTGCAGTTGGGAGGGTCGGCGGATTTGAATCTATCAGGACATTGGGGCCGACATGGCCAAGTGGTGGGTGGGTTTTAACCAGACCAAAGTGCTGCTTTTTGGAATAAGGTCCAGTTTGAGATCTTGTACCCAGCCAAACTCTGGGTGAGTTTTATGGGGCAGAAATGCCAATTTACGATGCCAGAAGAGGCAAATTACGTTATTAAGGTGCATAGTTTGGAGAAGGATTAACTGCAGGAATTTTCTTGGTTTTTGGTATGTTTGTACAATATTTGCATGTGGTTTGTTTATTGCACATGTTGGCCTTTTTGGTATTTTATTCTGGTTGATGGGGGGATGGTTCCGAGACCTGGGTGTCTTTCTCCTGTTTGCAGGGGGAGGACGAGGGTTCCGAGGGTGGGGTGGCGGGGTGTGGGATTGGGCAGAGAATCTCCGAGGAGTGGAGGTGGGAATGCAATGTGGAGGCAGGGCCTTGATGTCAATCTCCAGGTGGGAGTTGCCACACGAGCAGGATGCTGGTGAACGAAAGCAATGTGAGGGAGGGGGCTGCGACAGGTAGTCAGGGAGCGGGGGGGGGGGGGGGGGGGGAGAGAGGAGGGGTGCAGTTAGGTAGTTTGGGGGAGGTAGGGGTTGGGGTGGGGCAGGAGAGTGTGCTGGTGATGCAGGTAGCTTATTGGGTGGAGGCAGCGGAGAGAGGGGGTGGCTACTTTGAGTGGGCCTGGACCAGAAAGGGGATTGGGGGCAGAGACAGTTTTGTGATGGATTGGGATGGTGGACCCAAATTGGGGGGGGAGGGGGTTCAGAAACCCTTGGTGAGAATAGGGACTGGAATGTGTGGGGCTAAATGGTCTGGTGAAGCGATCATGGGTGTTTGCGCACCTGAAAAATTTAAAGCCAAGTAGTTTTTTCTGCAGGAGTCCCGCCTGCGGGTGAAGAATCAGGTACGGTTAAGGAAGGGGTGGATGGGCCAACCGCTTCACTTGGTGTTTGATTCCAAATCGAGAGGGGTGTGACCCCATTTGGTATAAGGTTGGCATTTGTAGTGGCCAGCAAGGTGCGGGACCCAGAGGATCGGTACATGATGTGTGGGGTTTTGGAGGGAGTGCAGGTTGTGTTAGTAAATGTCTATGCGCCCAATTGGGATGATGCGGAGTTTGTCAAGAAGGTGCTGGCGGCCATCATGGAGCTGGATTCACATCAATTAATGTGTCTATCCCCTTGACATGTTGGCCTTTAATGCACGAGGTCTAGAGTACAGGGGTGAACATGTCTTGCTCCAATTGTACTGGGACTTTGTAAGATCACACCTGGAATAGTTGTGGCACAGGGTCAATATATTAAAGAGGTAAATGCATGGCTCAAAAGTTGGCGTGGGAGAAATGGGTTTGAATTCATGGGACATTGGCACCATTACTGGGGAAGAAGGGAACTGTTCCGGTGAGATGGTCTTCACCTGAATCAAGCTGTGACTAGAGTCCTGCCGATTTACGTAACTAAGGCTGTAGATAGGGCTTTAAACTAAATTGTGTGTGTGTGGTGGTGGTGGGGGCTCAGGAGAAGTTAATAAAGTTTCCAGATCACATAATAGACCAGAGAGTATAGAAAGTGGCAGGAATCTAACTTCAGGCACAGCAAAAAAAGGTGACAAGTATGAGAAGGAAGTCAATGCAGGACTGAGAGTGTGGTACCTAAATGCACGCAATATACAAAACAAGATAAATCGGCTTGTTGCGCACAAGGTACGATGTTGTGGGCATCACAGAGACCTGGCTGCAAGGGAATCAGGGTTGGGATCTAAATATCCAAGGATAGGTGTCCTATCAAAAGGACGTGCAGATGGGCAAAGGGGGCGGGGATGCATTGTTAGTAAGAAATTAATTTAAATTGATAGCAAGAAGCGATATAGAGTCAGAAGATGTTGAATGTGTGTGGGCACATTTGAGGAACCGCAAAGGAAAAACAACCCTGATGGGAGTTATGTACAGGCCCCCGAGCACCAGTCAGGATGTGGGGCAGCAAATAAATCAGGAGATAGAAAAGGCATATAAGAAAGGCAATATTACAATGGGGGACTTCAATACGCAGGTGGACTGCGAAAATCAGGTTGGTAGTGGATCCCAAGAAAAGGAATTTGTGGAATGTCTATGAGATGGTTTTTGGAGCAACTTGTGGTAGAGCCTACTAAGGAACAAGCAGTTCTAGATTTGGTGATGTAGAATGAGGAAGTCCTGATTAGGGAACTTAAGGTGAAAGAACCCTTAGGGGGCAGTGATCACAATATGATAGAATTTACACTGCGATTTGAGAGGGAGGAGCTGGAATCAGATGTAATGTTTTTACAATTAAATAAGGGTAACTACAAAGACACGAGGGAGGTCGATATCATCCTGGCTACTTTACAAAATTATTTTACTGTTGAAATAGAATAAATGGCTGGTCTGATAAAATGGCTGCAGCTGATAATTCTGCAAGTTTCTGAGCAGTTTAAACATGGTGAAAGGCGAACTCATCAAATTCCTGGAGTGTAACACTCCTGGCACTGTATTTTTTTCAAATTTTCCTATGTATCCAAAAGAGAGGAATATGTAAAGATGTGGGGGGGAGAAGAGAGAAGTGACGGGTGGTGGCAGCACATGAATTGCTCCTTAGGAGAGCAAGCACAGACAGGTCAAAGCACAGTCAAATGGCCGCCTTTTATACTGTAAAAGATTCTTCCGGTACATGTTCTGAGGTAGGCCAGTGTGCTGCATTATACTGCCCTGAGCATCCTGTACATTCTCTCCAGTGTTCAGACTGCCTTGTGTAACCTGTCCAGTATCCTGTACATCAGTTCTTTGTTAGTGTCGAGTGCAGTTGCTCCAGTGTTATGTACACCTCGCCCAGGGTCTCCCTTCAGGCTCGATTTGAGAAAGTGAGGTGATGAGGACAGGGGATACAACTTCACAGCCAAGAACTAATTTTGAAGTACGATTAGTTACAATATCGGAAACACAGCAGCTAACCTGCACACAGCAAGCTCTCACAAACTGCAATGAGATAATGTGGATCGTTGGCCGAAGGATAAAAATTGATTCTGCAGCGAGAGACCTCTGCTGTCCTTCATTGAATAGTGGCATTGGATTGTTTACATCTATCTGAGGGAAGACAGGGACACTGTTTAATGTTTGCACGGCTCCACCCCATCAGTGCTGACCCTCTGAGAGTGCAGCGCTGCCGCAACCCCCCCCCCCCATCAACAGCACTGGGCTATCACTTCCCCCCCCCCCCCCACCGCTGATTCTCCGACACCTTGGCGCCCTCCCCTGCTCTCAGCCATGACCCACAACAGCATTGCCACCACCCACCCCACCCCAACGGCAGCATGGTGCCACCACACCCTCCCAGCCCTGACCCTCTGGCAGGGCGGTGCCGCCACCCCCCCCCCCCCCTCCCCCCCTGGCAAGCGCTGATCCTCCAACAGTACGGCACCGCTCCCCCGCTTCCAGAATGCCACCCCACTCAGCGCTGACCCTCCGACAGTACGGAACTGCCTCCTCCTTCCCCCAACGCTGACCCTCCGACAGTGCGGCATCGCTCCACTCAGCACTGACCCTCCGACAACACAGTGCAGTCCCCTCTGTGCTGACCCCCCCCCCCCCCCCCCCCCCCCGAAGCACCCTCTGTTAGCGCAGCACTCCCTTAATTGTACACCTGAATTATACACTTAAGTCTCCGGAGTGCTCACGGCACAGAGGACCTGGGTTCAATCCCGGCCCCGGCTCACTATCCGTGTGGAGTTTGCACATTCTCCCTGTCTTTGTACGGGTCTCATTCCCTCAACAAAGATGTGCAGGTTAGGTGGATTGGCTGCACTAAAATTGCCCCTTCATTGGAAATTTTTGTGAAAGTCTCTGAAGTGAAATTGGATCCTGTAACCTGCTGGCTCAGCCTGAGGGATATTATTACCCACAGTCCCAGTGTGCAATCATTTTAGACAGATCATTCCATATCTCAGTTACAGCAGACACTTTATTCCAGAATTAAATCCGCAGGTTGAGATTTCCATTGTTAACCTGGATGAACAGGGATGTGCAACTAAAATAAATGGATTAAAAGTGCTGTCTATCCCAGAGGGATGGCTCTAAACCTGGCAGCAAACAGGAGAGGCACTGATGTTGGGATAGGGAATGAGCGACAGCTCACAACTTGACAAGACTGGGACAGGCAGCAGGTGGAAGGAGTAACATGACACTTTATACAGAGCGTGGCTGTAACCAACAGCAGAGCATTAGCAATATTCAGTTTCCACAGAGGCTACATGCGGAAATAACTTCAGCAAGACATCAATGCTTCACATTCAATACATTTTAAAATTAATTCCAGAAAAATAGAGAGTCAGCACCTATCTGATGAGGTGCTGATCGGAAATGTTCTCCACAGATGCTGCCTGATCTGCTGAGTACTTCTAACATTTTTGCTTAATTTTAGATTTCTAGCATTTGCAGCATTTTGTCCTGATTTTGCGAGTACTTCATTGGCTCAGCAGGAACGCTCAGCTCTGCTCCAAACTCGATGGAGTCTCTGGAAACTGATCTCTGCTGGAGGCGAGTCCCTTGTGGGCCTGAGGAAGGTTTCCACTTTCACAGAATTCCAATTTTCAGCAGTTCAGTATCCTGTACAATTTCCATTTATACACAGTGAATTAGAGACTGGTACCAAAACTCGGAAATTGGTGATTTCAATACCAGCTGACAATATGCTGGCCAACCGCAGGCTGGAGAGTGTCAAATGTAGAGTAACTAAGTTGGAGTACAGCACACAAAATAACAAACATTCTCATTTACTTGATCTTCCTTTCACCGTTTGAAGGCGGGTAGGTAGGCTTCTTGGATCTGTTTGATTGAAGCAGCAAAATTGGGATTTATTACGTTCATAAGTAACATGTGGAATGGCTGAGTTTAAACATGTTCCAAATAAAACAGGTCACAGAAGGACAAGTCTGGTACAGCAGTCAATCTTTATTCCTTTCCCTGCAGCCACCCAAGGGACCCGGAGTGAAATGTGGCTACAATACTGAGCAGTGTGGGCTCACTGGTAAAACTCAGTGTGTGCCCTGATTTTGTTTTTACTGGAAGTGCAGATACTGACTGGTTCAATCCAGCTCTTCCCTCCCAGCCTGTAGGCAAGAGCTCGTCCACCTGTCCGGTGTGGGGCTTCCTTTCCTACTGCCCCGTGAGTAATGTTTCGGCTATCTCTGCACCGAGAGCTGTGGGAGGACTAGAGGAGCACAGGCGATTCCTGCAAACGATTCTGGAAAATGCAAGTCCCTCTCCCATTCATCTGTGCCAATGTTATAAACTTGCACAATACTGGTCACGTTGTTCAAGTGCCAGTTATATCCTCCCACCACATAAATCTTTCGCTGTAACACACAGCAACCAGCCTCAGACTGACCTGTCCTCATTGGACTAACGCTGGTCCACTGATCAGTCTCCGGGATATAATATTCAACAGCTAGGACATCGAAACAGTGGTCAAAATGGTCCATGCGGCCGCCAATTGCATAAATCCGTCCATTCGCACTGACCATTGAGTGAAGAACCCGTGGTTCGTTCATTGACGTTTTGAACTCCCAGAGGTCACTTTCAGGATTGTAGCAACAAAGGGATTTCTTATCCTCAATGGTGATGCCATAGCCTCCAGAAATATACAGCTTGCCCCCACTGGATGCTCCTGCGTGGCCCCAGGTCCGCCGTTTCAGACAACTCGCATTCGTCCATTCATTTTTCCGTGGGGAGTAACGCTCGACAGTCGAGAGGCTCCCAGAGCGATTTCGACCTCCAGTGGCAAACAACATTCCCTGCAGTACGTCCAGCTGGAACTGAATGCGAGCTTCCTGCAGAGACCGAATCTGCAGCCAGTGATTGAGATGGGGGTCATAACGGAAACACCAGCTGACTGCCCCTTCACCGCTCCTGTACTGTAGGTGCTGACCTCCTACTATATACACAAAGTTGTCCAAGGCAGCAACGCAGGCATGACTGCATCCCACCTCCATTTCCGGTCTCTCCGTGAACTGACGTGCATTCCAATCTGGAAGAGCAAAGACTTTGCGGCTAACCGTTCGGTCATTGTCGGTGTACGGAGTTCCACCAAAGGCAATGAGGGAGATTGTGTCCGAGCGGATTCTGGTCCTGGCAGACTGCATCTCATGTTGGCGGAACGGCAGGATCTGGTAATTGAAGGCTTCCAGCAAGTAGTGACGACACAGAGGATCATCCACCATCACTGCCTGCGTCTGGACATTGTCCACTAGTTCAGAGGATTTCATCAGGGGAAAGCGGATGTAGCAGAGGACCAAGTTAGCATTAGCTCGTCGAGACTCATCATGCTGCAACCATCGGATGGCAGCACGGAACAGGTCGACCTCGCTGCAATTCTTCAGCTTGTTGCTCTTTAGGAAGAAGACAAGTCTCTCGAGGGGAAGCTGCAGGAAATCCTCCTCCTCCGCGATTTGGAGGAAGTGAGCAAAGGTGAAGACATCGACTGACTCTTTCAGGGAGGAGAGGTTGAAGGTGGTGGCCATCTGACCAATATTGAGGCAGGTCTCCACACTTATGGCTGACTTTAGGAACTGCTCACATAATTCCACAACAGGCACAATCTGCAGGAAAACAGCAGCTCCCAGCACATCTTGGACACAATCGAGGTCCAGGGTCACCTCAGCACTATACGCAAAATCAATGATGTGTTTCAGGCCCTTGGCAGACATGCCTTTCAACTCAATGACATCCTGGTCCGCTTCCCGCATTCCCCCGGTGAACATTGCTCTAGAAAGGAAGAAATATAAACAATAATTAATTGAACACACCCAGATGGATGATCTTATTCTTATCATGTATGTGCCTGCTGTGTACAAATTGGCTAACACGTCTCTGCATTACAACTGGCTAACTCTGTTTAACCTTCTTTGCTCGGAGGAGAATAATCCCATCTTCTTCACCTATCTGAACAACTTCATCCCAAGAACAAAAGCAAAATGTTGCGGATGCTGGAAATCTGAAATCAAAACACAAAGTGCTTGAACTACTCCACAGCTCAGGGGGCAACTGTGGAGCGACAAGTTAACGCTTCAGGTTGTGACCTTTCATGTAAATGCATTGGAAGTTGTTCAGAGAAGGTTGTACCAGATTGGAATGCCTGGAAAAGGCATGTTGTCTTTTGAGGAAGGGTAACATGGGGAGAGGTTTGTATCTGCTGGGGTTTAAAAGATTTGGTGAAACATACATGGTCCTGAGCGGTCTTGACAGGGTGGGTATGGAGACCATGTTTCCTCTTGTGGGTGAATCAAGAACACAGGGTCACTGCTTAAAAATAATGGGTTGCCCATTTATAACGGAGATCAGGTGACATTTTTTCTTAGAGGGCCGTGCATCTTTGGAGGCTTAAATTTACCAGAAACTGAACTAGCCATCTAAATATTGTGCCTAGCACAACAGGTCAAAGGCTAGGAAATCTGCAGCAAGTGCCTCATCTCCTGGTCCCCAAAACCTCTCTGTCATCTACAAGATAGAAGTCAGGGGTGTAATGGAATACTCTCCACTTGCCTGGAGGCAATTCACCAGAACATTGCCTGGGATGGAACATTTAAGTGATGAAGAGAGGTTGGATTATAGAATCATAGAATTTACAGTGCAGAAGGAGGCCATTCAGCCCATCGAGTCTGCACCGGCCCTTGGAAAGAGCACCCTATTGAAGGCCACACCAACCTTTCCCTGTAACCCAGTTAACCCCACCTAACATTTTTGGACACTAAGGGCAATTTTCGCATGGCCAATCCATCTAACCTGCACATCTTTGGACTGTGGGAGGAAGCCGGAGCACCCAGAGGAAACACATGCAGTCATGGGGAGAACGTGCAGACTCCGTACAGACAGTGACCCATGCCGGGAATCGAACCAGGGACCCTGGAGCTGTGAAGCAACAGCGCTAACCACTCCCTTGGGTTGTTTTTGCTGGAGCAGAGAAGACTGAGGGGCAACCTGATTGAGGTGCACAAGATTATGAGGGGCATGGATAGGGTGGATAGTGAGCAGCTGTTCCCCTTAGTTAAAGGGTCGCTTACGAGGGTTGACAAGTTCAAGGTCAGGGGCAGGAGGTTTAGGGGAGGATTTGAAGAAAAACTTTTTTTACCCAGAGGGTGATGACTGTCTGGAACGCACTGCCTGGGAGGGTGGCAGAGGTGGGTTGACTCACATCCGTTAAAATGTACCTGGATGATCACTTACCATGTCATAACATTCAAGGCTATGGACCAAGTGCTGGCAAATGGGATTAGGTAGGCAGGTCAGGTGTTTTTCATGCACATGTACAGATTCAATGGGCCGAAGGGCTTCTTCTGTGCTGCATTATTCTGTGCCAGACTTTTGGCATTATGGGGATCAATATGGAGATGTTGGCAGAGTGGATTTTTGTGGAAATCCAGCCAGGATATTGAAGGTGGGACAGACTAGGAAAGCTGATAGCTTACGTCTGCTTCACGTAGGGACTCAAAGGTTAGAAAAAGTTCTGCTCAGAAAGCAGTGTGAATGGCCTTCTTGCTGTTCAGTGCCAAGGGACTGATTTAAAAAGGAATTAAAAAAAAAACACTGCAACTCAAAGCGAAGTAGGCAACTCACCGAAAATAGTCACTGCAGGCAGCCAGCACGGCTCGATGAACCCGGAATATCACAGTGTTCACCATCAGCACCACATCCAATAGTTGCTCGCGAGCTCGAAGCACTGCCAGGCCGCGGAGGAGAGTGGCACTATGCCCTGGTGCTGAAAATGTGTGACGCAGGGCAATGCTCTTATCAGCCATTCTGCGCAGGACAAGGGGCAAGCAGGTAGATTATAAATTGAGTTAAATAGCTGACAAGGGAGAGTCGGGAGGGATTAGAGCGGGGGCGAGCGGTGCAGAGGAGGGTGGGGGACACGGGTGCAGAGGAGGGTGGGGGGCACGCGATGCAGAGGGTGGGGGGTGGCACAGGGTGCAGAGGGTGGGGGGGGGCCCGGTGTGGGGGTACGATCGGTGCGGGGGATGGCGTCCCAACCAACCCCGCACCCCTTTCATCCATCCCACCCCTCTCGCTCGCCCCAACTCTCTCAGCCCCCAGCCCTCTTTTCCCCCCAACAATCGTCTCTTGTTTCCCCAAGAATCTCATCCCACCCTACCAATCCTCTCTCGTTCCCCTCCAATCCCCCATCGCTCTCGTTCCCCTCCAATCCCCCATCGCTCTCGTTCCCCCGTTGTTTCTCCCCAATCCCCACCCCTTTAACCCCCGTTCTCATTCTCTCCAACCCTCTTGTCCCCCACCCAACTCGTTCTCCCCACCACTGTTGACCATCCCCACCACACCTCATGTCCGCCCCAGCACCCTTCTCGTCCCTAACGAGCCCCTCTCATCCCCCCAACAATCCCCTCTTGTTCCCGCAACATACCCCACTCGTCCCCCCCGAAAGATCCTCTCTCGTCGCCCCCCAAAGATCCCATCTCGCTCCCCCCCCCCCCCACCTTCTTGGTCCCTTCTCGTTCCTCCCCAACACCCCACCTCTTTCAACCCCCCACTCCGAGGCAACGATCCCTTCTTGTTCCCCGCAAACGGTCCCCCCTCGTCACCCGCAACGGTCCCCCCTCGCCGCCACCCCCCCCCCCCCCCCAACCAAAGATCCCCTCTCGTCCCCCCCAACCCTCTTGGTCCCTTCTCGTTCCTCCCCAATCCCCCTCACCCCCCAACGAGCCCATCTCGCCCCCAACGATCCCCTCACCCCCACAACGATCCCCTCACCCCCACAACGATCCCCTCACCCCCCACAACGATCCCCTCACTCCTCCAACGATCCCCTCACTCCCCCAACGATCCCCTCACTCCCCCAACGATCCCCTCACCCCCCCACGATCCCCTCACCCCCCCACGATCCCCTCACCCCCCCACAATCCCCTCACCCCCCCAACGATCCCCTCACCCCCCCCAACGATCCCCTCACCCCCCCAACGATCCCCTCACCCCCAACGATCCCCCTCATCCCCCAACGATCCCCTCTTGCCCCCAACGATCCCCTCTCGCCCCCCAACGATCCCCTCACCCCCCAACGATCCCCTCACCCCCAACGATCCCCTCACCCCCCAACGATCCCCTCACCCCCCAACGATCCCCTCTCCCCCCCAACGATCCCCTCTCGCCCCCAACGATCCCCTCACCCCCAACGATCCCCTCACCCCCAACGATCCCCTCTTGCCCCCAACAATCCCCTCTCATCCCCCAACAATCCCCTCTCATCCCCCAACGATCCCCTCTCATCCCCCAACGATCCCCTCTCATCCCCCAACGATCCCCTCTCATCCCCCAACGATCCCCTCTCATCCCCCAACGATCCCCTCTCGCCCCAACGATCCCTCACCCCCCCAACGGTGCCCTCACCCTCCCAACGGTCCCCTCACCCCCCCAACGGTCCCCTCACCCCCCCAACGGTCCCCATTCACCCCCAACGATCCCCTCACCCCCCCCACGATCCCCTCACCCCCCCCAACGATCCACTCACCCCCCCCAACGATCCACTCACCCCCCCCAACGATCCACTCACCCCCCCCAACGATCCACTCACCCCCCCAACGGTCCCCTCACCCCCCAACGGTCCCCATTCACCCCCAACGATCCCCTCAC
>NC_052163.1:109885565-109949758 GCF_902713615.1 Scyliorhinus canicula | reverse complement strand
CCCCCCCAACGATCCCTCTCACCCCCCCCAACGATCCCCTCTCACCCCCCCCAACGATCCCCTCTCACCCCCCCCCCTCCAACGATCCCCTCTCACCCCCCCCCTCCAACGATCCCCTCACCCCCCCTCCAACGATCCCCTCACCCCCCCCTCCAACGATCCCCTCACCCCCCCCTCCAACGATCCCCTCACCCCCCCCTCCAACGATCCCCTCACCCCCCCTCCAACGATCCCCTCACCCCCCCAACGATCCCCTCTCACCCCCCCCAACGATCCCCTCTCACCCCCCCCCCAACGATCCCCTCTCACCCCCCCCCCCCAACGATCCCCTCTCACCCCCCCCAACGATCCCCTCTCACCCCCCCCCCCCAACGATCCCCTCTCACCCCCCCCCCAACGATCCCCTCTCACCCCCCCCCCAACGATCCCCTCTCACCCCCCCCCCCAACGATCCCCTCTCACCCCCCCCCCAACGATCCCCTCTCACCCCCCCCCCCCCCCCCCAACGATCCCCTCTCGCCCCCAACGATCCCCTCTCGCCCCCAACGATCCCCTCATCGTCCCGTCCCCTCCCCCTCGGGCCCTACACGGTCTGTGATCTCGGCCTTCCCGAGACGAGGCCCCCGATGTTTCCCAGGCGCGGAACCGGCGGCGGGTCGGAGTCTTGCCGCTCGCGCTCCCCTTTACCTGCTCTGCAGCTCCGGAGAGAACTCACCGCCACCTGGCTCGGCCATCTTAGCGGGGGCGGGGCCAACCCGGGAGGCCAATCAGAGGGGTGGGGCCGGGGCGGGGCCAAACCCAGGAGGCGGGGCCAGGGGCGGGGCCAATCTGAGAGGCGGGGCCCGGGGCGGGACCAAAGGGGTGTGGCCTAATGCGGGGCCAAACCGAGAAGTGGGGCCCGGGGCGGGGCCAAACCCGGGAGGCGGGCCTGGGGCGGGGCCAAACTTGGAGGCGGGGCCTGGGGGTGGGGCCAAACAGGGTGGGGCCTGGGGCGGGGCCAATCAGAGGAATGGGGCCCAGGGCGGGGCCAAACCCAGGAGGCGGTGCCCGGGGCAGGGCCAATCAGAGGGGTGGGCCCCAGGGAGGGGCCAAACCTGGGAGGCGGGGCCAACAGAGGCGGGGTCAACTGCAAAGGCAGGGCCCGGGGTGGTGCAAGAGCGGAAGACAGGATCATGAAAGCTGGGTTAGGGTTAGAGAAAGGGGCTGGGCCAGTGAGAGTGGGCTGGTCCAGGGAAAGTGACGGGGTCATTGAGAGAGTGGGTCGGTCCAGAGAAAGGGGCGGGAGGAAGGTGTTTCCCTCCCTACCCTCCTCCTCTAACCAAAAAAAACAACCTGTAAGGATCCCAGCCGAGTTAAGATCAAGAGGAAGGCGCGAGGGCAGGTAGAAGTAGAAAGAAGTTGAACCGTGACGTCACAGCCTGCAGGTAAGTGATTGACTGGTAAGTAGTTTGTCTTTTCCCTGAGGTGTTATCGTGCGGGCCGCAGTGGTTGCTGAGTGTGTGCTTGCTGAGAAGGGGAGTAAATTTTTAAAAAACTTACTTTAGGAGTTTCCAGCTGAATCCGGTCGGAGTGAGGACAGAGTGACTGCTGGGTAAGTAGTAAAGATTTAAATTGTTTGCACGGGCCCATAACAGCTGATTGCTGTTCTTGTGTGGGGCGCAGTGGTTGCTGGTTAAGTGTTTTATTTTTACCTGTATTTAAGTTGGGCATTCCTAAACCCTACACACTACACTTGTAGTGCCCCCCACCCTTCCACCTCCTTTAACCTAAGGGGTAGAGTGAATAACAGGTAAGCTCTTTCTTTCTTTTTCTTTTTTTTATCTAGAGGGGATGGCAGGGAAGGCAGTACAATGTTCCTCCTGCAGAATGTTTGAGGTGAGGGACGCCGTCAGTGTCCCTACTGATTTAACCTGTGGGAAGTGCACCCATCTCCAGCTCCTCAGAAACCGCGTTAGGGAACTGGAGCTGGAGCTGGGTGAACTTCGGATCATTCGGGAGGCAGAGGTGGTCATAGATGGAAGCTTCAGGGATGTAGTTACTCCGAAGAATAAAAATAGATTGGTGTCGGTGAGAGGGGCTGGGAGGAAGCAGTCAGTACAGGGATCCCCTGTGGTCGTACCCCTTAGTAACAAGTATACCGCTTTGGATACTGGTTGGGGGGGGGGCTTACCAGGGGTAAGCCATGGGGTACAGGTCTCTGGCACAGAGTCTGTCCCTGTTGCTCAGAAGGGAAAGGGGAGAGGAGTTAAAGCATTAGTCATTGGAGACTCCATAGTTAGGGGGATAGATAGGAGATTCTGTGGGAACGAGAGAGATTCGCGGTTGGTGTGTTGCCTCCCAGGTGCCAGGGTCCGTGATGTCTCGGATCGTGTTTTCGGGATCCTTAAAGGGGAGGGGGAGCAACCCCAAGTCGTGGTCCACATAGGTACCAACGACATAGGTAGGAAAAGGGATAGGGATGTAAGGCAGGAATTCAGGGAGCTAGGGTGGAAACTTAGATCTAGGACAGAGTAATTATCTCTGGGTTGTTACCCATGCCAGCGAGACGAGGAATAGGGAGAGAGAACAGTTGAACACGTGGCTACAGGGATGGTACAGGAGGGAGGGTTTCAGATTCCTGGATAATTGGGGCTCATTCTGGGGTTGGTGGGTCCTCTACAAACGGGATGGTCTACACCAGGACCAGAGGGGTATCAATATCCTGGGGGGGAAATTTGCTAATGCTCTTCGGGAGGGTTTAAACTAGTTCAGCAGGGGATTGGGAACCTGAATTGTAGCTCCAGTATACAGGAGGTTGAGAGTAGTGAGGTCATGAGTAAGGTTTCAAAGTTGCAGGAGTGTACTGGCAGGCAGGAAGGTGGTTTAAATTATGTCTTCTTCAATGCCAGGAGCATTCGGAATAAGGTGGGTGAACTTGCGGCATGGGTTGGTACCTGGGACTTCGATGTTGTGGCCATTTCGGAGACATGGATAGAGCAGGGACAGGAATAGTCGTTGCAAGTGCCTGGGTTTAGATATTTCAGTAAGCTCAGGGAAGGTGGTAAAAGAGGGGGAGGGGTGGCATTGTTAGTCAAGGACAGTATTACAGTGGCAGAAAGCAAGTTTGATGAGGACTCGTCTACTGAGGTAGTATGGGCTGAGGTTAGAAACAGGAAAGGAGAGGTCACCCTGTTCGGGGTTTTCTATAGGCCTCCGAAAAGTTCCAGAGATGTAGAGGAAAGGATTGCAAAGGTGATTCTGGATAGGAGCGAAAGCAACAGGGTAGTTGTTATGGGGGACTTTAACTTTCAAATATTGACTGGAAACGCTATAGTTCGAGTACTTTAGATGGGTCCGTTTTTGTCCAAAGTGTGCAGGAGGGTTTCCTGACACAGTATGTAGATAGGCCAACGAGAGGCGAGGCTATATTGGATTTGGTACTGGGTAATGAACCAGGACAGGTGTTAGCTTTGGAGGTAGGTGAGCACTTTGGTGATAGTGACCACAATTAGATTCCGTTTACTTTAGTGATGGAAAGGGATAGGTATATACCACAGGGCAAGAGTTATATCTGGGGGAAAGGCAATTATGATGCGATGAGACAAGATTTAGGATGCATGGGATGGAGAGGAACACTGCAGGGGGTGGGCACAATGGAAATGTGGAGCTTGTTCAAGGAACAGCTACTGCGTGTCCTTGTTAAGTATGTACCTGTCAGGCAGGGAAGAAGTGGTCGAGCGAGGGAACTGTAGTTTACTAAAGCAGTTGAAACACTTGTCAAGAGGAAGGAGGCTTATGTAAAGATGAGACGTGAAGGTTCAGTTAGGGTGCTCGAGAGTTACAAGTTAGCGGGGAAAGACCTAAAGAGAGAGCTAAGAAGAGCTAGGAGGGGACATGAGAAGTCTTTGGCAGGTAGAATCAACGATAACCCTAAAGCTTTCTATAGATATGTCAGGAATAAAAGAATGACTAGGCTAAGAGTAGGGCCAGTCAAGGACAGTAGTGGGAAGTTGTGCGTGGAGTCCGAGGAGATAGGAGAGGTGTTAAATGAATATTTTTCGTCAGTATTCACACAGGAAAAAGACAATGTTGTCGAGGAGAATACTGAGATACAGGCTACTAGACTAGAAGGGCTTGAGGTTCATAAGGAGGAGGTGTTAGCAATTCTGGAAAGTGTGAAACAGATAAGTCCCCTGGGCTGGATGGGATTTATCCTAGGATTCTCTGGGAAGTTAGGGAGGAGATTGCTGAGCCTCTGGCTTTGATCTTTAAGTCATCTTTGTCTACAGGAATAGTGCCAGAAGACTGGAGGATAGCAAATGTTGTCCCCTTGTTCAAGAAAGGGAGTAGAGACAACCCCGGTAACTATAGACCAGTGAGCCTTACTTCTGTTGTGGGCAAAATCTTGGAAAGGTTTATAAGAGATAGGATATATAATCACCTGGAAAGGAATAATTTGATTAGAGATAGTCAACACGGTTTTGTGAAGGGTAGGTCGTGCCTCACAAACCTTATTGAGTTCTTTGAGAAGATGACCAAACAGGTGGATGAGGGTAAAGCAGTTGATGTGGTGTATATGGATTTCAGTAAATCGTTTGATAAGGTTCCCCACGGTAGGCTATTGCAGAAAATACGGAGGCATGGGATTCAGGGTGATTTAGCAGTTTGGATCAGAAATTGGCTAGCTGGAAGAAGACAAAGGGTGGTGGTTGATGGGAAATGTTCAGACTGGAGTCCAGTTACTAGTGGTGTACCACAAGGATCTGTTTTGGGGCCACTGTTGTTTGTCATTTTTATAAATGACCTGGGGGAGGGCGTAGAAGCATGGGTGAGTAAATTTGCAGATGACACTAAAGTCGGTGAGTTGTGGAGAGTGCGGAAGGATGTTACAAGTTACAGAGGGACATAGATAAGCTGCAGCGCTGGGCTGAGAGGTGGCAAATGGAGTTTAATGCAGAAAAGTGTGAGGTGATTCATTTTGGAAGGAACAACAGGAATACAGAGTACTGGGCTAATGGGAAGATTCTTGGTAGTGTGGATGAGCAGAGAAATCTTGGTGTCCATGTATCCCTGAAAGTTGCCACCCAGGTTGAGAGGGTTGTTAAGAAGGCGTACGGTGTGTTAACTTCCATTGGTAGAGGGATTGAGTTTCAGAGCCATGAGGTCATGTTACAGCTGTACAAAACTCTGGTGCGGCCGCATTTGGAGTATTGCGTGCAATTCTAGTCGCCGCATTATCGGAAGAATGTGGAAGCATTGGAAAGGGTGCAGAGGAGATTTACCAGAATGTTGCCTGGTATGGAGGGAAGATCTTATGAGGGAAGGCTGAGGGACTTGAGGCTGAAGAAGGTTAAGAGGTGACTTAATTGAGGCATACAAGATGATAGGGTGGACAGTGAGAGCCTTTTTCCTCGGATTGTGATGTCTAGCACGAGGGGACATAGCTTTAAATTGAGGGGAGATAGATATAGGACAGATGTCAGAGGTAGGTTCTTTACTCAGAGAGTAGTAAGGGCATGGAATGCCCTGCGTGCAACAGTAGTGGACTCGCCAACACTAAGGGCATTCAAATGGTCATTGGGTAGACATATGGACGATAAGGGAGTAGTGTAGATGGGCTTTAGATTGGTTTCACAGGTCGGTGCAATATCGAGGGCCGAAGGGCCTGTACTGCGCTGTAATGTTCTATGTTCTATGGTTCATTGAGAGTGGGCTGGTCCATGAAAGGGACAGAGTCATTGAGAGGGTGGGCTGGTCCAGTGAAAGGGGCGGGGCCAGTGTGAGAGTGGGCTAGTCCAGTGAAAGAGATGGGGTCAGTGTGAGAGTGGGCCTGTCAAGGGAAAGGGGTGGGGCCAGTGAGAGAGTGGGCTGGTCCAAGTAATGGGATAGGGTCATTGAGAGAGTGGGCTGGTCCAGAGAAGGGGGCAGGGCCAGTGAGAGAATGGGCTAGTCCAGAGAAAGGGGCGGGATAATTGAGAGAGTAGGCTGGTCCAGGGAAAGGGGGCAGGGCCAGTGAGAGAGTGGGCTGGTCCAGAGAAAGGGACAGGGTCAGTGAGAGAGTGGGCTGGTCCAGAGAAAGGGGCGGGGTCAGTGAGAGAGTGGGCTGGTCCAGAGAAAGGGGCGGGGTCATTGAGAGAATGGGTTGGTCAATGTAAAGGGACAGGGCCAGTGAGAGAGTGGGCTGGTCCAGAGAAAGGGGCAGGGCCAGTGAGAGAGTGGGTTAGTACAGAGAAAGGGGCGGGGTCATTGAGAGAGTGGGCTGGTCCAGAGAAAGGGGTGGGGTCATTGAGAGAGTGGGCTGGCCCAGGGAAAGGGGCAGGGCCAGTGAGAGAGTGGGTTGGTCCAGAGATAGGGGCGGGGCCAGTGAGAGAGTGGGCTCGTCCAGGGAAAGGGGCAGGGCCACTGAGAGAGTGGGCTAGTCCAGAGAAAGGCGCGGGTCATTGCGAGAGTGGGATGGTCCAGGGAAAGGGGCAGGGCCAGTGAGACGTGGGCTGGTCCAGAGAAAGGGGTGGGGTCATTGAGAGAGTGGGCTGGTCCAGGGAAAGGGGTGGGGTCATTGAGAGAGTGGGCTGGTCCAGAGAAAGGGGTGGGGTCATTGAGAGAGTGGGCTGGTCCAGAGAAAGGGGTGGGGTCATTGAGAGAGTGGGCTGGTCCAGAGAAAGGGGTGGGGTCATTGAGAGAGTGGGCTGGTCCAGGTAATGGGACAGGGCCAGTGAGAGAGTGGGCTGGTCCAGGGAAAGGGGCAGGGCCAGTGAGAGAGTGGGTTAGTCCAGAGAAAGGGGCGGGGTCAGTGAGAGAGTGGGCTGGTCCAGAGAAAGGGGCGGGGTCATTGAGAGAGTGGGCTGGTCCAGGTAATGGGACAGGGCCAGTGAGAGAGTGGGCTGGTCCAGAGAAGGGGGCAGGGCCAGTGAGAGAATGGGCTAGTCCAGAGAAAGGGGCGGGGTAATTGAGAGAGTGGGCTGGTCCAGGGAAAGGGGCAGGGCCAGTGAGAGAGTGGGCTGGTCCAGAGAAAGGGGCGGGGCCAGTGAGAGAGTGGGCTGGTCCAGAGAAAGGGGCGGGGTCATTGAGAGAGTGGGCTGGTCCAGAGAAAGGGGCGGGGCCAGTGAGAGAGTGGGCTGGTCCAGGTAATGGGACAGAGCCAGTGAGAGAGTGGGCTGGTCCAGGTAATGGGACAGGGCCAGTGAGAGAGTGGGCTGGTCCAGGGAGAGGGGTAGGGCCAGTAAGAGAGTTGCCATGTCCAGAGAAAGGGGCAGGGTCAGTGAGTGAATGGGCTGGTCCAGAGAAGGGGCGGGGTCATTGAGAGAGTGGGCTGGTCCAGAGAAGGGGTGGGATCATTGAAAGAGTGGGCAAAGAAGTGGCAGATGGAATACAATGTGGAAGAATGTGAGGTTATACACTTTGGAAGGAGGAATTTAGGCATAGACTGTTTTCTAAATGGGGAAATGCTTAGGAAATCAGAAGCACCAGGGGACTTGGATTTCCTTGTTCAAGGTTCTCTTAAGGTTACTGTGCGGGCTCAGTAGGCAGTTAGGAAGGCAAATGCAAATTTAGCATTCAAGTCGAGAGGGCTAGAATACAAGAGCAGTGATGTACCTCTGAGGCTGTATAAGGCTCTTGTCAGACCCCATTTGGAGTATTGTGAAGCGTTTTGGACCCCCTATCTAAGGAAGGATGTGCTGGCCTTAGAAATGGTCCAGAGGAGGTTCACAAGACTGATCCGCGGAATGAAGAGGAGCTTGTCGTATGAGGAATAGTTGAAGACTCTGGGTCTGTACTCATTGGTGTTTAGAAGGATGAGGGTCATTTTTTCCAATTAAGGGGCAATTTAGCGTGGCCAATCCACCTACCCTGCACATCTTTGGGTTGTGGGGGCCAAACCCACGCAAACACGGGGAGAATGTGCAAACTCCACACGGACACCGACCAAGAGCCGGAATCTAACCTGGGTCCTCGGTGCCGTGAGGCAGCAGTGCTAACCACTGCGCCACAGTGCTGCCTGATCTTATTAAAATTTACAAGATACTACGAGGCCTGGATAGAGTGGGCGTGGGGAGGATGTTTCCACTTGTAGGAAAAACTAGAAGCAGAGGACATAATCTCAGACTAAAGGGACGATCCTTTAAAACAGAGATGAGGAGGAATTTCTTCAGCCAGAGGGTGGTGAATCTGTGGAACTCTTTGCCGCAGAAGGCTGTGGAGGCAAAACCACTGAGTGTCTTTAAGACAGAGATAGATAGGTTCTTGATTAATAAGGGGATCAGGGGTTGTGGGGAGAAGGCAGGAGAATGGGGATGAGAAAAATATCAGCCATGATTGAATGACGGAGCAGACGCGATAGGCCGAGTGGTCTTATGGGCCAGAGAAAGGGGCGGGGCCAGTGAGAGAGTGGGCTGGTCTAGGTAACCCGTTTGCCAGCGCAGTCTTGGGTTTGTGATCATCCGGCAGGAACAATTCTAGACATGGATATTGTCAGTGAACTGAATATGGTAATAGATGGAGGGGAAAGAAAAACTGATTCAGAGATTATCAAGACACATGGAGATCGGATCCCGGGTGATAAATTACATGATATAAGTGTTAAGCATGAAAGTAGTTAAGGGATTGGACACAGGACAGCCAATGGGCAATAATGTGCCAGGCAGTAGAGAGCTTGTGGGCATCCTGGAAAAGTGATCGCGGACGAGTGAACATCGGCCCTGTGTGGTGATACTCGGGCCTGCACTGAAGGCCACTGACAGGACCCCATTAAGCAGGAGTGCAGTAGGAGGCCCTCACCATCCTCTGCCGCTCGATGGAGCTGGGAATACTGCTGGAGGCGGTATCAATCACCAATCTGTCTACGTGGCCAGTGGCAAAACCAGATGGATCATACTGTCTGACCATAGACTACAGGTGACCGCAAATGGAGATCCCATTGCAGCCAACTGGGTGACAGTCTTCAACGGCTTAAACCTACTCCAAATCTTTACAGTTCTCGACATAGCGGATGGGTTTTGCTTGATCCTCTTGGCAGACGACTCACGAGAGAAACTCGCCTTTACTATAGGGGGGGGGGCAACGACACATTATATGTGTACTGGAGTTCCGTAAGACTTGCACAACATTCCAGATATTTTCCACAGGGTGATTCACCAATCCTCAGCATCATTGGACCTGACACCCTGTCACAGTACAATTCTCCAATCTAGAGTTGGGTCGGGCCGCTACATGAACGGGGAACCTCACACCCGGATGGGTGGTGGGGTCTGAATTCGGGGAGGTGGTTGCTGAGGGACGAATGGAGGGAGGACCATCGGGCAGATGGCAGAGTTAAACGCACTCACACAGGCATTTAAATTGGGAAAAGGAGGGGCAGCACGGCGGCGCAGTGGTTAGCATTGCTACCTCACGGCGCCGAGATTACAGGTTCGATCCCGGCCCTGGGTCACTGTCCATGTCGAGTTTGCACATTCTCCCCGTGTCTGCGTGGGTTTCGCCCCCACAACCCAAAGATGTGCAGGCTAGGTGGATTGGCCACGCTAAATTGCCCCTTAATGGGAAAAAATGAATTGGGTACTCTAAATTTATTTACAAAAAATAATAACAATAAATTAGGAAAGGAAAACGACACGATGGCACAGTGGTTCACACTGCTGCCTCAGAGTGCCAGGATGCGGGTTTGATTCCGACCTTAGGTGACTGTCTGTATGGAGTTTGTACGTTCTCCCCGTGTCTGCGTGGGTTTCCTCCGCGTGTTCCGATTTCCTCCCACAGTCCAAAGATATGCAGGTGAGGTGGATTGGCCATGCTAAATTGCCCCTTAGTGATAAAGGTTAGGTGGCGGTACGGGCAGAGGGCAGGGACGTGGGCCTAGGTAGAGTGCTTTTTCAGAGGGTTGGTACGGATCCGATGGGCTGAATGGCCTCCTTCTGCACTGTAGGGATTCAATGATTCTATGTACACAGGTATTCCCAGTGGTCCAGGATTGTAAACAGAGTGACCTTACGATGATTGTAACGATCTACCTGGTGACGGTAGAGAAGTATATCCAGAACACTAGGTGGTTAATATAGAATTAATCAGAAGGGAAATATACCTCTGAATATTACCCTGTCGATGTCTGTGCCATCAGGTGTCATAACAATACCTATAGGGTGCCTCTGAGTGGAAGCAGATGCAAAGGGATCATCACTATCTGTCCTCATCCCCCATGGAAAGGGTCTCAAAGATGCCAGTGGGTACAATCTGACTGAGGGCTGCATTCTGGAAATGACACACTTGGATCATCATCAGGCAAAGCTGGAGTAACAGGGGAGAAATGGGAGCACCGTGTCACTGCCACCGAGATGTCCTACTAGTACGGCCACTTAACCTGTATCGTAACAAACCTGGGCTTTCGCTTCACCCCTCGGTTACCAGTGTCAGTTAGCCCCTCCCAACTCTTATCCATCAATCCACAGAGATGCAGATTAATATTACCGGCCGCTGGGAATGGACCTCAAAGGCTTTGAGGAACCCGAAGAGGCACAAATACCATTATTACTCCAATAGCAGGGGCCGCACGGTGGCGCAGTGCAGTGGTTAGCATTGCTGCCTCATGGCGACGAGGTCCCAGGTTCGACCCCGGCTCTGGGTCACCGTCTGGAGTTTGCACATTCTCCCCGTGTCTGCGTGGGTTTCGCCCCCACAACCCAAAGATGTGCAGGGTAGGTGAATTGGCCACGCTAAATTGGCCCTTAATTGGAACAAATGAATTGCGTACTGTAGAAGTCAGGTATTTTAAATACACTTAATATAGGTAAAAAGCTGTTTAAAGCATAAATATTAATTCCCAGTTTTAAAATGAAAGAAACATACAATTTCTAAACTCAGTCATGAGTTTGGAAAACACAGAAACACTGATAAAAACATCACATTTTTCCAAGGACAAGGGCTGAATCCCATGGCAATGAGGTGGAAGCATTAAAGGCTCTATTGTTCTGATTTCAGGCCACTTGTGATAACAGCCTGAACCACATTCCATAACTTATGCAAGCCGAAACATTTTAGACTGTGTTAAAAGACAGTTTCAATTATATTTTCGGAATTATGCCTCGCATAGTATGATGAGATGACATAACGTCTCCATTGTTGCAGACAAGCAATAATTGGAAGTAATGTTACATTGTGAAGATGGACGGCTTGTTATCAAATCAAATGTGTTTTGAGTCTAACTTAAACCAATTAGGATTATATTGGGGTGTGATCGGATCGCTTAAGACAGATATGAAATAGTATATCCATGGATGATTTGGCCACCATTTCAGAAAGAGACAAAGAGAAGAAAGAGACAGAAAGAGAGAAAGTAAAGGAAGAGAATTAGAAAAGAGTTCTGTATTCATATTTCATTTTCATACTTTGACTTCAGACTTTGACTTTTAAAGTTGTGTTCAGGCTATTGTCTCAGAAGATAATTCCTGTGATTCTTTGAAGAAAATCAAATTGTCTACAAACTACCTTTTAAATGATTTTCAAGTTGTAACCAATGAACTTCAAATAAAACAATTCTTATTTGCACCTGACAAGTTTTTAACTTGAATTTCTACTGAGTTTCAGCAATGTCTCAAGAACAACCGGTAACCATAAATTGAATAAACTTCAATCCTAAGATTCTTCAACTTGGCGTAGTCGACAGCGGGGGAGGAGTTCTGATACGACCTTCGGAGAGGTTCGGAAAGCTTCGTGAGAAATCGGAGGAGGACCAGGCGACGACGGAAGCTTCGGGAATAATCGGAAGAGATCGGAAGACAGTCGGAATCCACGGCTAGACTGGGGTAAGAAATATCTTTTTCACCCATTAAAAGTCTTAAAGCCGCATCAATCAGTGCTTCGACCCCTGAAAAGGACATTTTTATAGACTGTGTTAAATCAATCAGGTGCCGGTTGTTGAGACTAACACAGCCTACACACAAAAAGTTAAGTGAAAGGTTGAATTTATGGCTGATCCAGATGAAAGTATAGATTTAGACCCTTTAGAAGGCAGAAATTTACTCCCTACGACGGTAAAAGGAGGAACTGGGATACCAGATGTTTCCGTTGAAGATATGTTGCGGGATTTTGGGTCTTTCTTTCGTAAACAATTTGACCTTTGTGAAACCTCAAGAAAAATTGAATCAAAGTATAATATCCGCAGAGGACAGTGGTCCTTTGATAATATCAAGAGAGCATGGGGAAAATGCACACGATTGCACAGTGCAGAACGTGTTAAATGGTCCCTGGCAATTATGGGACAATTACGCAGACAGCAAGAGATAATTACTAAAAATAAAACTGATCATGAGTATAGGACCACTAAAGACCAACTAATTGCAGTTGTTGAAGAATTGCAAGATGCAAAAGCAAAACTTGAATCTGACGATGAAATTAGAACTGATTTGGAAAACAAAATCTCTGAACTCCAGCAGTTGCCTGTTCAAATAGCAGAAGTACAAAATCAAATTTTTGAAGTGGAATCAAAAAACCAACAGCTGCAATCAAAAACTGAGCAAATTGAACTTGAAAAGTACAAGTTAATTGAAGAAAACTGTGTTTTAGAAAGAGAATTGCGAGATGTAAAATCCAAATTTGAACAGGACGATGAACTTAGAACAGAATTGCAAAACAAAACTTCTAAACTCCAGCAGTTATCTGTTCAAATAGAGTTCCAAAATCAAATTTTTGAAGTAGAGTCAAAATACAAACAGTTGCAATTAAAAACTGATCAAACTGAACTTGAAAATTCCAAGTTAATTGAAGAAAAATGTGTTTTAGAAAAAGAATTGCAAGATACAAAAGCAAAACTTGAACATTATGATGAAATTGAAACAGAATTGCAAAACAAAACTTCTAAACTCCAGCAGTTATCTTCTCAAATAGCAGAATTACAAAATCAAATTTTTGAAGTGGAGTCAAGATACCAAAAGTTGCAATCAAAAACTGAGCGAATTGAACTTGAAAAGTACAAGGTAATGGAACAAAAATGTGTTTTAGAAAGAGAATTGCAAGATGCAGAATCTAAACTTGAACATTATGATGTAATTGGAACAGAATTGCAAAACAAAACCTCTAAACTCCAGAAGTTATCTATTCAAACAGCAGAATTACAAGATCAAATTTTTGAAGTAGAGTCAAGATACCAAAGGTTGCAATCAAAAACTGAGCGAATTGAATATGATAATTGCAAGTTAATCGAAGAAAGATATGTTTTAAAAAAAGATTTAAACACTGCCACTGAAAGCGGCAAGGTCCTAAAAGACTGTTTGAAGCAAAGCACAGCTCAGATTCAAACAGCAGCTGAAGTAACACAAACTCAACAAGCAGCCCAAGCACCCCACCTAGTGGCACAATTAGCAAATGCACAGCCGAGATCAAGTGTCAAGAATAAATTAATTCCTCTGCCAAATGAATCAGACGAAGATAGTGTTCCTACAAAGCGTAATACTAAATTAATTCAACTAGCCCCTTTAAAACGCAAACGGGTTAGAGTTGGAAGCAAAAAAATAGAGGAAGAAGGTGAAACTATCTCTAGAAACATATTTGATCATCAATGGACTCAGGAACCAGCAGAGCCTGCATAAATTGACAAATGGTCCAAACATCTCCCACATCCTAAAAAGGGTGGTATGTCCACATGGAATGGAATTAACAGATTAAAATCCATTTACAGTCTCCACCCATTTGATGGAGTACAAGTTCTAACTATCATGCTCGGTACTCGCATAATTTCAACCCTTAGAACTGAGGTGGAATTTGCCCTTGGAGACGATTTGCAAAATTTAGACGCTGGTTGGCTAGCAATCAGGGATTGGCTATTAACATATCGCCCCCCGAGGACCGATTGGTCTAAGATCACATCTTGCATTCAAAAAAGTAATGAAGATATTCAGGATTTTGAGGACAGACAAACCGGAGTACCCGGAGGAAACCCACGCAGTCACGGGGAGGATGTGCAGACTCCACACAGACAGTGACCCAAGTCGAAATCGAACTTGGGACCCTGGAGCTGTGAAGCAATTGTGCTATCCACAATGCTACCGTGCTGCCCTTAAGAAGTTAACCTACACACCATTATTCTACCCTAATCCAAGTACCTATCCAATAGCCGCTTGAAGGTCCCTAACTTTTCCGACTCAACTACTACCACAGGCAGTGCATTCCATGCCCCCACTACTCTCTGGGTAAAGAACCTACCTCTGACATCCCCTCTATATCGTCCACCATTTATCTTAAATTTATGTCCCCTTGTAATGGTGTGTTCCACCCGGGGAAAAAGTCTCTGACTGTCTACTCTATCTATTCCCCTGATCATCTTATAAACCTCTATCAAGTCGCCCCTCATCCTTCTCCGTTCTAATGAGAAAAGGCCTAGCACTCTCAACCTTTCCTCGTATGACCTACTCTCCATTCCAGGCAACATCCTGGTATATCTCCTTTGCACCTTTTCCAAAGCTTCCACATCCTTCCTAAAATGAGGTGACCAGAACTGCACACAGTACTCCAAATTTGGCCTGACCAAGGTTTTGTACAGCTGCATCATCACCTCACGGCTCTTAAATTCAATCCCTCTGCTAATGAACGCTAGCACACCATAGGCCTTCTTCACAGCTCTATCCACTTGAGTGGCAACTTTCAAAGAACTATGAACATAGACCCCAAGATCTCTCTGCTCCTCCACATTGCCAAGAACCCTACCATTAACCCTGTATTCCGCATTCAGATTTGTCCTTCCAAAATGGACAACCTCACACTTGTCAGGGTTAAACTCCATCTGCCACTTCTCAGCCCAGCTCTGCATTCTATCTATGTCTCTTTGAAGCCGACAACTGCCCTCCTCACTATCCACAACTCCACCAATCTTCGTATCATCTGCAAATTTACTGACCCACCCTTCAACTCCCTCATCCAAGTCGTTAATGAAAATCACAAACAGCAGAGGACCCAGAACTGATCCCTGCGGTACGCCACTGATAACTGGGCTCCAGGCTGAATATTTGCCATCCACCACCACTCTCTGTCTTCTATCGGTTAGCCAGTTTGTTATCCAACTGGCCAAATTTCCCACTATCCCATGCCTCCTTACTTTCTGCATAAGCCTACCATGGGGAACCTTGTCAAATGCCTTACTAAAATCCATGTACACTACATCCACTGCTTTACCTTCATCCACATGCTTGGTCACCTCCTCAAAGAATTCAATAAGACTTGTAAGGCAAGACCTACCCCTCACAAATCCGTGCTGACTATCCCTAATCAAGCAATGCCTTTCCAGATGCTCAGAAATCCTATCCCTCAGTACCCTTTCCATTACTTTGCCTACCACCGAAGTAAGACTAACTGGCCTGTAATTCCCAGGGTTATCCCTATTCCCTTTTTTGAACAGGGGCACGATATTCGTCACTCTCCAATCCTCTGGTACCACCCCTGTTGACAGCGAGGACGAAAAGATCATTGCCAACGGCTCTGCAATTTAATTTCTTGCTTCCCATAGAATCCTTGGATATATCCCGTCAGGCCCGGGGGACTTGTCTATCCTCAAGTTTTTCAAAAAGCGCAACACATCTTCCTTCCTGACAAGTATCTCCTCAAGCTTATCAGTCTGCTTTTTCACGCTGTCCTCTCCAACAATATGGCCCCTCTCGTTTGTAAATACTGAAGAAAAATACTTGTTCAAGACCTTTCCTATCTCTTCAGACTCAATACACAATCTCCCGCTACTGTCCTTAATCGGACCTACCCTTGCTCTAGTCATTCTCATATTTCTCACATATGTGTAAAAGGCCTTGGGGTTTTCCTTGATCCTACCCGCCAAAGATTTTTCATGCCCTCTCTTAGCTCTCCTAATCCCTTTCTTCAGTTCCCTCCTGGCTATCTTGTATCCCTCCAGCGCCCTGTCTGAACCTTGTTTCTTCAGCCTTACATAAGTCTCCTTCTTCCTCTTAACAAGACATTCAACCTCTCTTGTCAACCATGGTTCCCTCACTCGACCATCTCTTCCCTGCCTGACAGGGACATACATATCAAAGACACGCAGTACCTGTTCCTTGAACAAGTTCCACATTTCACTTGTGTCCTTCCCTGACAGCCTATGTTCCCAACTTCTGCACTTCAATTCTTGTCTGACAGCATTGTATTTACCCTTCCCCCAATTATAAACCTTGCCCTGTTGCATGCACCTATCCCTCTCCATTACTAAAGTGAAAGTCACAGAATTGTGGTCACTACCTCCAAAATGCTCCCCCACTAACAAATCTATCACCTGCCCTGGTTCATTACCAAGTACTAAATCCAATATGGCCTCCCCTCTGGTCGGACAATCTACATACTGTGTTAGAAAAGCTTCCTGGACACACTGCACAAACACTACCCCATCCAAACTATTTGATCTAAAGAGTTTCCACTCAATGTTTGGGAAGTTGAAGTCGCCCATGACTACTACCCTGTGACTTCTGCACCTTTCCAAAATCTGTTTCCCAATCTGTTCCTCCACATCTCTGCTGCTATTGGGGGGCCTATAGAAAACTCCCAACAAGGTGACTGCTCCTTTCCTATTTCTGACTTCAACCCATATTACCTCAGTAGGCAGATCCCCCGCGAACTGCCTTTCTGCAGCTGTTATACTATCTCTAATTAACAATGCCACCCCCCACCTCTTTTACCATTCTCCCTAATCTTGTTGAAACATCTATAACCAGGGACCTCCAACAACCATTTCTGCCCCTCTTCTATCCAAGTTTCCGTGATGGCCACCACATCGTAGTCCCAAGTACAGATCCATGCCTTAAGTTCACCCACCTTATTCCTGATGCTTCTTGCATTAAAGTATACACACTTCAACCCATCTCCTTGCCTGCAAGTACTCTCCTTTGTCATTGTTACCTTCCCCACTGCATCACTACGTGCTTTGGCGTCCTGACTATCGTCTACCTTAGTTGCTGGACTACAGATCCGGTTCCCATACCCCTGCCAAATTAGTTTAAACCCTCCCGAAGAGTACTAGAAAACCTCCCCCCCAGGATATTGGTGCCCCTCTGGTTCAGATGCAACCCGTCCTGCTTGTACAGGTCCCACCTTCCCCAGAATGCGCTCCAATTATCCAAATACCTGAAGCCCTCCCTCCTACACCATTCCTGCAGCCACGTGTTCAACTGCACTCTCTCCCTATTCCTAGCCTCGCTATCACGTGGCACCGGCAACAAACCAGAGATGACAACTCTGTCTGTCCTGGCCTTTAACTTCCAGCCTAACTCCCTAAACTTGTTTATTACCTCCACACCCTTTTTCCTACCTACATCGTTGGTACCAATGAGCACCACGACTTCTGGCTGCTCACCCTCCCCCTTCAGGATCCCGAAGACACGATCAGAGACATCCCTGGCCCTGGCACCCGGGAGGCAACATACCTTTCGGGAGTCTCGCTCGCGACCACAGAATCTCCTATCTATTCCCCTAACCATTGAATCTCCTATTACTATTGCTTTTCTATGCTCCCTCCTTCCCTTCTGAGCCCCAGAGCCAGACTCAGTGCCAGAGACCTGGCCGCTGGGGCCTTCCCCCGGTAGGTCATCCCCCCCAACAGCATCCAAAACGGTATACTTGTTTTGAAGGGGAACGGCCACGAGGGATCCCTGCACTGTCTGCCTGTTAGTTTTCTTTCCCCTGACTGTAACCCAGCTACTCTTGTCCAGTACCTTTGGTGTGACTACCTCCCTGTAACTCTTCTCTATGACCCCCTCTGCCTCCCGGATGATCCGAAGTTCATCCAGCTCCAGCTCCAGTACCTTAACACGGTCTCTGAGGAGCTGGAGTTGGGTGCACTTCCCGCAGGTATAGTCAGCGGGGACACCAGTGGTATCCCTCACCACCCACATCCTACAGGAGGAGCATGCAACTGCCCTAGCCTCCATCCCCTCTTACTTTACAGAATTGCTCTTACTTTACAGAATTAAAGTAGTGGCAGATCCGTCTACAATTTTTAACTCTTTAACTCCTGACCTTCAGTGGTTTTCAGTCATTGATATGGCAAATGGCTTCTGGTCAGTACCATTAGCTAAACAAGTACAACCATGGTTTGCTTTTACAGTCAATCAACAACAGTACACATGGACTAGACTACCGCAAGGTTTTCACAATAGCCCAACTGTTTACCACATGGCTCTGCAGAATCACATCAGGGAACTGCCTGATCTGCCTTCAACCATTATTCAGTATGTAGATGATGTTCTGTTAGCCTCCATCAATAAAGATGACCATGAAAAGGACTTACGGGTGGTCTTGAACCACCTCAGTACAAATGGTCACAAAGCTAGCTTTGCAAAAGCACAAATTACCCAGGAAGAAGTTGTTTACTTGGGACAGAAAATTTCCAAAGGCAAAAGGGAACTTACTCAGAACAGAACAGCTGCCATCAAAGCAGCTAAACAACCCTCAACTGTACAGGAAGTCAGATCTTTCTTGGGACTCTGTAATTTTAACAGAAATTGGATTGATTCTTATACTCAGTTATGCCAGCCATTGAATGATCTTCTAAAAGGAAACAAAAAATCAAAAGATCGAGTTAAACTCAATTCTGAACAAAAACAATCATTTCTGAATTTGAAAAAGGTCCTGTGTTCAGCGCCAGCCTTAAGTATTCCAAACAACGGAAAACCTTTTACCATGTTTGTTCATGAAAGAGATGGTTACATGACTGCAGTACTAGCTCAAGAACATGGTGATCAGTTAAGACCAGTTGGGTACTATTCCTTTAAACTTGACAATGTGGCACTAGCATTTGGCAGTTGCTTACGAGCCATGGAAGCTACATGTCGAGCTGTAATGATTACATCTGGACTTGTTCTAGACCAAAAGTTAATCATTAAATGTCCACATTCAGTCCATTCTCTACTATCCATGAACAGAGTATCACAAGTTACATCAGCTAGATGGACTAGATGGACAGCAATTTTGGAAGCTCCCAACCTATATTTTCACAAAGCCAGTCCTGTAAACCCATCGTCCTTGCTCCCGCTTCCCGAGGAACAAGGGAAGGGAGAGAGAGAAGTGCATGACTGTGTGAAAATAATAGAGGAAATGGAAGAAGTACGCTTAGTAGAAGAAGAGCCACTACAGAACCCAGATTTAATCCTATTCACAGATGGTTCCTCTTTTATTGACAAGGGTATCAGGAAAGCTGGGTGGGCAGTCACAAGCCCATACGAAGTATTAGCTGAAGGAAGTTTGCCCCCAGCTACATCAGCTCAGCAGGCCGAATTAAAGGCACTTACAGAAGCATGTCATGTGGCAAGAGATAAAACTGCTAACATCTATACTGACTCCAGATATGGTTTTGGAGTAGCACATGATTTTGGCCAACTGTGGAGAAAAAGAGGATTTCTCACACCAGCAGGTACACCTATCCGAAATGGAAAGGAAGTACGAGATCTTCTAGAAGCTATGACCTTGCCCAAAGAAGTATCAGTTCTAAAATGTAAAGCCCATACTCATGAGGACACTATGGAAGCAAGAGGAAATGCTCTTGCGGACCAAGCAGCAAGGGAAGCTGCCTCCCTTTGTGCCTCTCATTGGCATCAGGAATCCAGGCACATTTACAAATTGGGAGTAACCACCTTATTACATGATTAATTGTATGTTTCTTTCATTTTAAAACTGGGAATTAATATTTATGCTTTAAACAGCTTTTTACCTATATTAAGTGTATTTAAAATACCTGACTTCTACACGTACTCTAAATTTATTTTAAAAGAATTATTACTCCAACAGCTGCCTGTGATGAAAGAGGAGTTGCACAAACTGGTGAAACAATATGTAGTCCTGGACTATGTTACAACTTCCTGGGCAAGTGCATGGTCAGTTCCAGACCAACTCGTCCCGGAGTCACAACACAATTGAATTGACCAATAATTCTTATAAAAATACCCTAAGTCTTTGGTCCTTGGCTGCCCAATAATTACAGTTGCCAGGTTTGTAAGTTGAAACACAATTACTGTTTATTTATACCAAGAGCTATCATTAAAAATACAGTAAATACAACTGGTTAATGACAAGCTAATACGTACAGCCCCCTTTAATTGTCACATCCACTACCCACACACACACAAGACAGACAAACACAGAGGGGTGGAAAGGGGTAAAAATAATAAGGATGAAGATCAAAATGGTGTTTTATTTTAGCACATGTTCCTCACAGCACGCTTGCTGATAAAAGTTTCTCGTTTACAGCTGGTAATGGTCTTCTTTGCAGAGTCATTCATTCAGGGTCCTCGCAGGTGAGAAGATGCAATACTCACAGTCTTTCTGGACACTCTGGGCGTGATTCTCCGATCGCGGGACAGAGTGTCCGCGACTTTGTGAACGCCGTTGCGTTTCGGAGCGGCGCAAAACGGGCATGGGCACTAGCGATTCTGGCCCCCTGCACGGCGCTGGAGCGGTTCACGTCGCTCCAGCCTCACTTCCTGGCGCACACTGAGGGCAGCGCCAACCCGCGCATGTGCAATGGCGACGCGCCAACCTGTGCATGCACAGTGGCTTTACCTGTGATTTTATGTGCAACATGGCACGAGGGTTCTGGGGCCGGACGCGCAAGAAAGTAGGTCCGGGGGGGGGAGAGGCGGGCCCGCCGATTGGTGGGCCCCGATCGCGGGCCAGACCCCATCGGCAGACACCCCTAACCCCACCACTGGCCGCCCCCCGACCCTTCGCACAGAGTTCCCGTTGGCAGCGATCAGGTATGGACGGCGCCGGGCCGAAGAATCGGTGGCCCGGCCTCGTACGGCAGCCCGCGACCGGCCCGCGCCAAATGCGCCGGCGCAAATGGCGCCGATTCTCCGATTCAGAGAATCGTGCACTGAAGTAGGGGCGGCATGGCGCGGTTGTGGCGATTCTCCGGCCTGGCGCAGGGCTGGGAGAATCGCGCCCTCTATTTCTCATCAAACTGGGCCTTTTGCTCGAGGTTCAGACCTGTGCAGTATCAAGAGAACAGCACACAGACTTGCTGGAGAGAGTCAGCCCTCGCAGTGGCCTTCCAGGGAATTGGTAGGATCTTTTTTGGAGAGAATCAGTTAGATCCCTCCATCCAGGCTGACAGAATCTAAATTGAAAACATTCCAGTGGATCAGATCCAATCACCACCTGTTACTGGGCAGAGCACAGCCTTTTGGGCCAAATCCGTTGGCCACCAGTCAAATCAATCAAACCGAGGCTCAGTGACCTGACAGTCCACAATTCCAGTGGTTTCTCCTGCTGCTGAAATTCTCTGCTTGAATTAAAGCCACTGCTTTAAAGACACATGTCCATAAATAATCCATGGATCAAAAAATGCAATAGCCAAAATAAAAGAAAGGGGAAATAAGGGAATAAACCGGGAGGACCCTGAGAACAAACAGATCCACCAGACCCAGGAAGTCAGAAACATACAGCTTGAGCCAAGCCCCTGGAGCTATGACTGTGGAGCTGGGGGTTTATAATTTGAAATCCACCCTCAGACTCGCATCATCTGGCAATAATCCAGCTGATTTTGGCCATTGCTGGGGAAATAGCTGCAGGAAATGCAGAAACAGACACAAGGCACGAGCAAGTGCAAGAGAACAAGCACAACTTATCATGTAACTGCTCAAAACCAGGGATCCCAAACCAGCAGTTGGCCCCTGCAGGAGGCAGGGAATCCAAGGGCTTTTTTTGATTGTCTTGAGCTGGGGCCAAGCACCAGAAAGGGGGATCGTAAGGAGAAGATGCTTCTGCCTGTGGACTGCAGTGTATAGTTAAAATCCAGAATTAACAGTTGCATGAAATGTACGTCTGGAGAATGTGATTAGAAGCCATCAAAGGGCTGACCATTAACAATATCAGTGAATAAAATGAAGGGGGCGATTTCTGAGCCCATCCCCGCCTCCTGTGAGAATCCCAGCATAGGCTGAAAATACGGAGAGATTCAAAAGACATGATTCTCACTGGCGTGATTGGGTGTATTGGGTTTTGGAATCCATCCCTGTCCCACCCCTCTCTCCAGTGGAGTAGAGCAAATTGCACTGCAGCAACCCAGGAACCTCATTTTAATACATTATAATATTAATACTATAATAATCTTTATTGTCGCAAGTTTTACATTAACACTGCAATGAAGTTACTATGAAAATCCCCGAGTCGCCACATTCCGGCACCTGTTCGGGTACACGGAGGGAGAATTCAGAATGCCCAATTCACCTGACAGCACGTCTTTTGGGACATGTGGGAGGAAACCGGAGCACCCGGAGGAAACCCACGCAGAAACAGAGAGAAGTACAGACTCCGCACAGGCAGCCACCCAAACCGGGAATCGAACCTGGAGCTGTGAACAATAGTTCTAACCGCTGTGAAGCAACAGTGCTAACCATTGTGTTACCGTGCCGCCCTTTACCATGTCATTAGCAAGCACTCTCTCCGGGTGTTCCCTCCTCACGGAATGTTCACTGGGCACCGGCATGACATCATGCCAGCGTCATTTACAACAGGTCTACAAAATCGTGCATGTGGGAGCCCCTCCTCCAAGGGGGCTATTGGAGGCGAGTCCTCAGGTGCTCCAAGCTCCTCACTGGTCAGGGTGCATCGGAAAGGACCTGAGGGACACAGATAAGTTCAACCAGGGGCTGGGGTTCAGTCACTCAATCTCGGGGGGAGGGGTCACTAGCAGGCCTTTGGGCAGCCCTTGATTTAAGGGGGTCTTGAGGTTGTCATGCAGGCATCGCTTCCACTGTCCTCCTTGCTGGGCACGATGCCAAATCACCACAGAGGGAGTGCCTGTCCTTACTGGGAGCTGGTAAGTGGGTGGCAGGAGGTGAATACTGAAGGTCAGAACTGGGGATGTCCAATGAGAAGCTATGCTGCAAGGGCAGAGTGGGTACCACAAGAATGATTTGCATCTCTGCCTCATGAATAATGAAGACCCTCTCACTTGGGAAAGCACAACTGGAATGTGCGTGGAACCCCACATCCAGGCACAACTCTGTGTAACAAGGGGTTTAATTCTATTGAAAATCACTTGTTTATCTCAGGAATAAGTGTGTAGGGCTGTGACAAAGGGAGAGCGAGGGTGCCTTTTAGATTTGTGCTTGTCATGTTCCTTGCCGGCTTTACTCTGACCAGCTGAGTCTTTTCAGTCACAAGAGGCATGAAATTGATTGGAATGTGTGCGCGTGAGACTTGAACCAGGTCCCCTGGAAGCCATGTTTGGGGTGTCGAATTGGCCGGGGTTGGAAGCGGGTGTGGAGGCAGATGCCTTCGCCTTCGCTAGCTGATTGCCCAAAGGCGGATTCTGTTGGGGTTGAGGTCGGCTTCTCCGCCCTGTGCCTCGGCGTGGCGAGGGGGCCTGGTGGAGTTCTTAACGCTCGAGAAAGTAAAGTTTGAGTTGAGGTGGAGGATGGAAGGGTTCTACAACTCATTGGCCTTGTTCACCATGCATTTCCATGAATTGGATGACATCGAACATGGGGGGGGGGTTTGGAATGTATCAATTAAAGATGATTCTTTTTCATTGGTCTTTCGTATTCAAAATGTTGGGAGCTGTTTGAGGGTTGGTGGGATGAGGGGACTGTTGGCTAGGGGATTGCCATTGTATTTGTTGTTATTGATAATATTTGTTGTTGTAAATATGAAGAAAATGTGCAAAAGGAGAATAAAAATATTTATTAAAAATTTTTTTGATTGGAATGCAATTTCCCCCTTCAGTGCTAATGAGATATGCAAAGCTGAAGAGAACTGCCCTATCCTCTTCTGGAGAGAGCTATTGCCTCCCAGTCGGGGGTGGAAACCCTCCCACCAGGACTTCCCGCCACTGCTGCGCACCATCCAGGACTTCCTCTGTGAAACGCTGGCTGCCATCCCTCTCATACATCTGGAAACAGTGCTGGGGAAGCGTTTAGATGGAGCTTGCCAATCTTTGCAATAATTAAGTTTTCCCAGGGTGAGAAAATAAGCGGGAGCATGCCAAGAGTATGGCGTTAATGTTGTGTGGAGAAAAACATTTCTTTAAGATGTGTAAAATTCCATAAGAAATCCTGCTGACTGAGTCATTTTTCTCGCCGGGACTGACACTTTGCCATTTTTTGGTAAGATTCCGTCCAATGTTTGTACTCCCTGTGGGTATCTTATGTGTATTTCGACAATTGTATATAAGCCTGTTTATCTCTGTAAACCGTCAGACAAGTCTCCTGTGTAACCATATAACCAATGAACTGGAAAAATAAATAAAAGGAAGGGACAGAAGGTTTGAACGTCAGATTGCACCAAGGAATCAGACAAAAGCAAAGAAATTTGATAATAGAACAAACTTAAAGGCATTGGGCGGAATTCTCCTGTGCCCCCACGGCACAGGCCCACCCCCGGATCAGTGGGCCCCGATCGTGGGCCAGGCCACCTTGGGGCACCCCCTGGGGCCAGATCGCCCTGCGCACCCCCCAGGACCCCGGAGCCCGCCCACACCGCCAGGTCCTGCCGGTAAAGGACCTAGTCCAATTTACGCCTGTGGGACTGGCATAGAACCAGCGGGACTTCGGCCCATCGCGGGCCAGAGAATCGGCGGGGGGGGGGGGGCGCCAACAGGTGCAGCGCGATTCCTGCCCCCGCCGAATCTCCGGTGCCGGAGAATTCGGCGGCCGGCTGGGGCGGGATTCACGCCGCCTCCCGCCGATTCTCCAACTCGGCGGGGATCGGAGAATCCCGCCCATGTGTCTGAATGCACAAAGTGTTCTGAACAAAATGAATGAGTTAACAGCGCAAATAGAGACAAAGGGCTATAATTTGGTGGCGATTACTGGGGCATGGTTGCAAGGAGACCATGGCTGGGAGTTGTATATCGAAGAGTACTCAGTATTTTGGAGGGGTAGACAGAAAGGAAAAGGAGATGGCATAGCTTTGCTAGTAAAGGAAGGGATCAGTGCTATAGTGAAAAATTATATAGGCACTGAGGATCAAGACGTAGAATCAGTCTGGGTAGAAATAAGAAATGGCAAAGGAAAGAAGTCCCTGGTGGGAGTAATATACAGGTCCACAAACAGTAGTTCCCCAGTGGGGCATAGTATATACCAGGAAATATTGGAGGCTTGTACGAAAGTTACAACAATAATCATGGATGATTTTAATATGCATATAGACTGGATTAATCAAATTGACAAGGCTGGCCTCGAGGAAGAGTTCATTGAATGTTTTACAGATTGTTTCTGGGAACAATATGTTGTGGAACCAACCAGAGAGCAGGCTATTCTGGATTTGGTATGGTGTAGTGAGGAGGGATTAATTAATGACCTCATAGTTAAGGATCCTCTGGGGAAGAGTGATCACAGTATGATAGAATTTGAAATTCAAATTGAGGAAATTGAGGGTGAGAAACTGGAGCCCCACACTAGCGTTCTGGAGTTAAACAAAGGTAATTACGTTGGCATGATGACAGATTTGTCCCTAGTGGATTGGGCAGGGAGATGATAGATAGGGCAGTTGATGAGCAGTTGTTTAAGGAGATATTCAATTCCTCCCAAATAAAATATATTCCAGAGAGGATGAAAGATTGCAAGAGGGGGAAAAAACATCCATCGATAAACAAGGAAGTTAAAGATAACATAAACTAAGGCATATCATTTTGGAAGATTGGGAAACTTTTAAAGATCAACAGAGAAAGTAATAAAAAGAGCAAAAGTAAATTATGAAAGAAAACCAGTGCAAAATCTAAAAAAGGATTTTAGCAAAAGCTTCGATAAGTATATGAAAGGGTAGCTAAAGTGAACGTTGGTCCCTTGGAGTTTGAGACCGGGAAGTTAATAGTGAGGAACAGAGAAATGGCGGAGTCGCTAAATCAATATTCTGCCTCATTTTTCATGGTGTAGGACACTAGTAACAGGCAATCATAGAATCTCTACAGTACAGAAGGTGGCCAGTCGGCCCATCGCATCTGCACCAATCCATCGAATGAGCGCTCTACCCATATCCGCTCATCTATTCACCCCACCCTATCCCCGTAACCCCATAACCTAATCTGTACATCCCTGGACACTAAGGGGCAATTTATCATGGCCAATTCACCTAATATGTACGTTTGGACTGTGGGAGGTAACTGCAGCACTCGGAGGAAACCCACACAGACACGGGGAAATGTGCAAACTCCACACAGACAGTAACCCAAAAAGAACCTGTGTCCCTGGCGCTGTGAGGCTGCGGTGCCAACCACTGTGCCACCATGCCGTCCTAAATGCAGAGGTATTAGAAAGGATAATAGAAAGGGAGGAACTTAGAACAATCATCATCAATAGGGGAAAATTGCGAAACAAACTATTGGGATTGAAGCCAGACATGTCCATGGGACCTGATGGCCTACATCCTGGGGTCTTAAAGGAAGTGGCAGCAGAGATACTGGATCCATTGGTTCTAATATTCCAAAATTCCCTGGATGTTGGAAAGATTCCAGTGGATTGGAAAAATGCAATGCAACGCCCATGTTCAAAAAGGGAGGAAGGCTAAAGTAGGAAACTATAGACCAGTTAGTTTAACATCTGTCATTGGGAAGTTGTTAGAATCCATTATCAAGCAAGTAATAACAGTACATTTGGAAAATCAAAACGCATTCCATCAGATTCAGCATGGTTTTATGAAGCATAAATCATGCTTAAATAATTTTCTAGAGTTCTTTGAAGATGTAACAAGCCAAGTGGGTAATGGGGATCCTGTAGATGTAGTATATCTGGACTTCCAGAAGGCATTTGATAAGGTGCCACACAAAAGGTTAACACACAAGGTAAAATCACATGGGATTAGGGGTAATTTATTAGTTTGGATAGAGGACTGGCTGAGCAAAAGAAGGCAGAGAGTCAGGATAAATAGGTATTTTTCTGGCTGGTAAGATGAAACTAGTAGGGTGCTACACGGTTCTGTCCTCAGGCTCCAACTATTTACAATCTATATAAATGACTTGGATGCAGAGGTAGAAGGTACTGGAGGCAAATTTGCAGATTACACTAAAATAGATGGGATAGTAAATTGCAACGAGGAAGTATGAAATTTACAAATGGATATGGATAGATTAGGTGAGTGGGCCCAAATTTGTTAGATGGTGTTTAACGCGGGTAAGTGTGAGGTTACCCATTTTGGTCGGAAAAATGGAAAGGCAACTTCTTATCTAAATGGAGAGAAAATTCAGAGTGCTTGGGTGCAGAGGGATCTGGGTGTCCTGGTGTATGAATCACAGTAACCTAGCATGCAGGTGCAGCAGGTAATAAGGAAGGCAAATTGAATTTTGGCCTTTATAGCTAAAAGAATAAGATACAAAAGTAGGGAAGTGCTGCTACAACTGTATGAGGTAATGGTGAGACCGCACCTGGAGTACTGTGTACAGTTTTGGTTCCCTTACTTGAGGAGAGATGTAGTGGCATTCGAGGCAGTTCACAGGAGGTTCACTGGATTGATTCCAGAGATGAGGGGTTTGGCTTATGAAGAGAGATTGAGCAGTTTAGGCCTATACTCACTAGAGTTTAGAAGAATGAGGGGAGATCTAATTAAGGTATATAAGATGATAAAAAAGGTATTGACAAATTAGACGTAGAGCAGATGTTTCCTGTTCTGGGGCATTCTGGAATGAGAGGTCATAGCAGATTTAAAACAGAGATGAGGAGAAATTACTTATTTCAAAGGATGGTGAATCGGTGGAACCCGCTGCCCCAGAGTGCGGTGGATGCTGGCACATTGAGTAAATTTAAAGGAGGAGGTAGACAGATATTTAATGAGTTGATGGGTTATGGAGGATGGGCTGGAAAATCGAGTTGAGGTTGAGATGAAATCAGCCATGATCATATTGAATGGCGAAGCAGGCTCGAGGGGCTGAATTGCCTATTCCTGCTCCTTGTTCTTATGTTCTAGACCAGGGGTGGGCAAACTACAGCCCGCGGGCCGCATGCGGCCCGCCAAAGGTATTTCTGCGGCCCACCAAATTATTAAAAAAAAAAAAAATTTTTTTAAATTTTTTTTAAAAAAAATTTTTTTTTAAGGTTAATGGGGGGGGGGGCTGTTGGGTTACTTACTGGTATAGGGTGGATACGTTGACTGGAGTAGGGTGATCATTGCTCGGCACAACGTCGAGGGCCGAAGGGCCTGTTCTGTGCTGTACTGTTCTATGTTCTATATGAGGCGCCCAGAATCATAACCGGGTGAAGTAATTATTTTACTTAATATACTATGCGGCCCTTTGTGAATTGTGAATTTCTGAATGTGGCCCTTGCACGGAAAAGTTTGCCCACCCCTGTTCTAGACTTTTATAAAGAGTCATCGGACTCGAAACGTTAGCTCTTTTCTCTCCCTACAGATGCTGCCAGACTTGCTGAGATTTTCCAGCATTTTCCCTTTCATTATGTTGTAGGTATTGTCTCCCCCTCAGTGTAACAAAATAAAACACTCTGATTGTTTGAGAACCTTGTATCTAGTGATTGTTCATAAACGCTCCGCAACATGTGGTCTAACCAAGGTTCAATACAAGCTTACCCTAACTTCTCTGCTTTTCAATTCTATTCCTCTAGAAATTGTTTTGCTTCAACAACCTTATTAACCTGTGTTGCTTGTATTATAATAACCTTTATTGCCAGTATTTCCCAACCCTTGTTCCTCTTCCTTCTGCACTCAGCGATCAAATCAGACGTTGTGTCGTGGTCACAGTCTGTCCCTCACTGTCTGTAATGTCACAGAGCCTTGTAATATTACAGTCTGCTCGGTTCTCGATCATTCTGTTAGTGGGAAACGTTCATGCTGATTCCAGCATGAAAGAGACTATGACCGAACATCTTCCAATATGTTGAAAACTATGAAGAATGGAGCAGATGTCTGTGATAAGCAGACATGGAGCTGTACTTTTCCCCTTCTCACTTGATTCCATCATGATAGTGGGAACTAGTAAGTTTCAATTCCTTTCCCAGAAACGTTCAACGATAAATTTAGAAAAAAAAACCCTCCAGTTCCTGAAACTGATGACAGAAGACCTGAGAATTTGCTAAATCAGCCGCAGCTTCCTGAGTGAAATATTTCCCTTTTGTCAATTTCCTTTTTTGTCATCAACAAAATTGAATTTAGTCAAAAGCTCAGTTTGATTCCTTTTGGGAAAGAAACCAGAGGTTGTATCAACATCATCTACGACCAGGTACAGGTAATATTCTACATTTCCATTCAATGAGGGGGTAGTACGTGTAACTATTCACTGCAGTTATTTTATGATTTATGTATTTGCCTTTGCTTCTTCAAGGTTTTCAGCCTGTGTTAGTGTGCCATTCTTTATTGCTGTGTCTTTCACAGCCTCTCACAGCCACTGACTGCGATCCTAATCTCAATCCTCTGCAAAGCTCCCGGAATATAACTGGTGGCTCGAACGCTGTTAGATTATCACAAGACCCTGACTGATTCTTACTGTGCCCTGGCCCAGCTTGAACGGTCTTACCTCTGAGACAAAAGACCACTTCAGTGATTAAGGCCCATGACCAGGTTCGTGCTCCCTGTGTCAGTGTTGAGGGAGTGCTGCACTGTCAGAGGGTCAGTACTGAGGGAGTGCTGCACTGTCAGAGGGTCAGTACTGAGGGAGCGCTGCACTGTCAGAGGGTCAGTACTGAGGGAGTGCTGCACTGTCAGAGGGTCAGTACTGAGGGAGTGCTGCACTGTCAGAGGGTCAGTACTGAGGGAGTGCTGCACTGTCAGAGGGTCAGTACTGAGGGAGTGCTGCACTGTCAGAGGGTCAGTACTGAGGGAGTGCTGCACTGTCAGAGGGTCAGTACTGAGGGAGTGCTGCACTGTCAGAGGGTCAGTACTGAGGGAGTGCTGCACTGTCAGAGGGTCAGTACTGAGGGAGTGCTGCACTGTCAGAGGGTCAGTACTGAGGGAGTGCTGCACTGTCAGAGGGTCAGTACTGAGGGAGTGCTGCACTGTCAGAGGGTCAGTACTGAGGGAGTGCTGCACTGTCAGAGGGTCAGTACTGAGGGAGTGGTGCATAGTCAGAGGGTCAGTGCTGAGGGAGTGCTGCACTGTCAGGGGGTCAGTGAGGAAGGAGTGCTGCACAGTCAGAGGGTCAGTACTGAGGGAGTGCTGCACTGTCGGAGGGTCAGTGCTGAGGGAGTGCTGCACTGTCAGAGGGTCAGTGCTGAGGGAGTGCTGCCCTGTCAGAGGGTCAGTGCTGAGGGAGTGCTGCACTGTCAGAGGGTCAGTACTGAGGGAGTGCTGCACTGTCAGAGGGTCAGTGCTGAGGGTGTGCTGCACTGTCAGAGGGTCAGTCCTGAGGGAGTGCTGCACTGTCAGAGGGTCAGTACTGAGGGAGTGCTGCAATGTCAGAGGGTCAGTACTGAGGGAGTGCTGCATTGTCAGAGGGTCAGTACTGAGGGAGTGCTGCACTGTCAGAGGGTATGTACTGAGGGAGTGCTGCATTGTCAGAAGGTCAGTACTGAGGGAGTGTCTGAGGTGATGTCTTTCAGATGAAATGTTAAACTGAGGCTCCATTTTTTTAAGGGCGATATTTGGATGCAAGTTTCCAAATTGGGTGTGAGTAGTTCATTGGCTGAAGTGGAAACGCGAGTGTGACATTGCATTATCCTTCAGTGCACACAAAGCGCCTTGTTCTCAAACCCTGCAACTATTGGACGAGCAGGTGATTATTGCTAATACAGAGCTTCTCCTCTCCATCTCCACAGGATGAAGATCCTCGGTGTGGTTATCATCCTGCTGCATGCTGAGTCCACAGTGGGTTCCCAATGTGAAGGTCCACCCATCAACCCGGAATGGGGTAACTGCTCCATCAGCTGTCTGGATTGGGGTGCATTGCAGCTCAAGGATCAGATTGTCCTGTCATTGCCGAATTGCAAAATCTCCCGCATTGTTAACCTGGTCCCCAACTCTGCCCTGGAGACACTCATTCTGAGCAATAACAACCTTCAGCAACTTCCAGAGGACCTCCTGCAAAACCTCACCGGCTTAAAGGTGCTCAATGTGACTGGCAACCCTCTCACGTCCATCCCTCTCAGCGTCGTTCTGCAAATACAAGTCAGCTTCGATTGCTTCTGTGGTCTTCTGCGGGGCTTGCAGCAAAGTTGCAGCGAAACGGCGAACTGCTCCCTGGACAATCTGAGCTGCAGCTCCACCAGCGGCCCCCAGCTCTTCAACGCCAGCAGTTTCTACGATGCCGAATGCCCGGAGACCGACCACCTGCTGGCCCTCTACATCCTCCTCCCGCTGCTCGCTGCTGCCATCGCCGGCGCCGCCGTCTTCCTGCTGGTCAGGCGGTGCTCCCAGCGCAGCGCCGGCACCCTCTCCACCAACAAGTCGCTGTCCGCCTCGGATGCCGGGCAGCAGAGGTATGTGAGCGCCACAAACTGGAAAGGTTCAGCGGCGGAGGCGGAGAGCGGCACCTCTCAGTGTCCCAGGGCAAGCGGGCAGCAGCAGCAGCAGCCCGTCCACCAGGATTATGAGAACATGCTGGTGGGGGAATCCCACGGAAAACCGGGAAGACATGACAGGTAAAGTGGGGGTCAGAAGAGTGTAAATGCACCAACACACATTTAAGTGTGCACTTCTATCTGCATAAGTAACTGTGTCAATGCAGTTGAGTCAATGCAATTGTGTAATTGTACACAACAGGAGCAGGAAAAATGACACATATAAGTGATTATAAGTGTGTAAATATATTAACACATCGATAATTGAGTGTGTAAATACATTAACACCGATAATTGAGTGTGTAAATACATTAACACAGATAATTGAGTGTGTAAATACATCAACACATCGATAACTGAGTGTGTAAATACATCGACACATCGATAACTGAGTGTGTAAATACATTAACACTGATAACTGAGTGTGTAAATACATTAACACATCGATAACTGTGTGTGTAAATACTCTTTTTTTAGTGGATGTCAGAGGCTTTTTCCCAGGGTAGAGGGGTCAATTACTAGGGGGCATTGGTTTAAGGTGCGAGGGGCAAGGTTTAGAGGAGATGTACGAGGCAAGTTTTTTTACATAGAGGGTAGTGGGTGCCTGGAACTCGCTGCCGGAGGAGGTGGTGGAAGCAGGGACGATAGTGACATTTAAGGGGCATCTTGATAAGTACATGTATAGGATGGGAATAGAGGGATTCAGACCCAGGAAGTGTAGAAGATTGTAGTTTAGTCGGGGAGCATGGTCGGCACAGGCTTGGAGGGCCTGTTCTTTGTTCTTTGTACATTAACACCGATAACTGAGTGTGTAAATACATTAACACATCGATAACTGAGTGTGTAAATACATTAACATGGATAACTGTGCGTGTAAATGCATTTCCATATCGCACAGAATCTCTACAGTGTAGAAGGAGGCCATATGGCCCTTCGAGTCTGCACCGACCCTTGGAAAGAATACCTACTTGCCTTTTCCCTACCCAGCCCACGCCCCAACGCTATCCCCGTAACCCAGTAGCGCCACCTAACATTTTGGACACTAGCGGACAATTTAGCATGGCCAATCCACCTAACCTGCACATCTTTAGACTGTGGGAGGAAACAGGAGCCCCCGGAGGAAACGCGGGGTGAAAGTGCAAACTTCACACAGACAGCGACCCAAGGCCAGAATTGAACCCAGGACCTTGGAGCTGTGAGACAACGGTGCTAACCACTGTGCCGCCATGCCACCAACAACTGCAAGTGTGTAAATACATTTCCAGATCGATGACTGAGTGTGTAAATACATTAACACGCTGATAATTGTGTGTACATTTCTGTCCACATCAATGCCTGCGAGTATGTAAATACATCCCCACATCAATAATGGCGAGTGTAAATATATTTATACATCAATAATGGTGAGCGCGTAAATACACTTCCACATTGATAACTGTGAATGTGTAAATACATCAACACATCATAACTGAGTGTATAAACACACCGGTAACTGTAAGTGTGTAAATACGTCAACACATAGATAATGGAAAATATGTAAATACATTAACACATCGCTAACTGTGCAAAATACATTTCCACATTAGCTGCGAGTGTGTAAATACATCAGCACATCAGTGACTGCGAGTGTGTAAATACATTAACACATTGGTAAATGAGACTGTGTATGTACATCAGCACATTATTACATACCCAGACGAGACTCCAACAGTGACTAAGATACTGGACAGAAGCCTCAATATTTTGTTTTAATTTTGTAAGACTGAGGAAAGGATACCTCACTCTGGGGGTGATTTCACACAAAACAGGGATGTGGTATATTAAAACAAACTTTATTGCTAACACAGTATTAAAATATCCTTAACATCACACAAGACAATGGGCGGGATTCTCTCAGCCTGTGGCCGTTCGGAGAATCGCCAGGCCGGGCGCGATTCGCGCATCGCCGCTCCGCTGATTCTCCGGTCACTGGAGAATTGGCGTCGGCGCGGCGCCAGTCAGGGGCTGCTCCACGCAGCCTCCGCCGTAGATGGGCTGAGTGGCCGCCAAGAAAGCCCGAAGCCCGCTGGCGCCATTGACATGTGGTCTTACCTGGCGGGACCGCGGCATCCATCCTGTCGGTGGCGGCCTGGTGGTTGGGGGGGGGGGGTGTCCGACCCCGGGGGGGGGGGGGGGGGGGGGGGGTCCGACCCCAGGGGGGGCCCAACGTGGCCTGGCCCGCAATTGGGGCCTACCAATCGGCGGGCTGGCCTCTCCTGGTGGTGGCCTCTTTTGCTCCGCGTCAGCTCCTGTTGCCCTGTGCCATGTTGCGTTGGGGCCGGTGCGGAGAAGGAAACTACCGCGCATGTGCGCATTCGCGCCGGTTGCAGTTTCCATTCACGCCTGCGCAGACCCACGCTGCATGTTTGACGCCGGTATCGGCAGCTGGAGTGGCGTGAGTCGCTCCAGTGCCGTGCTGGCCTCCTGGAGGGCAGAGGATCGCTACATTTAGCGGTCTGATGACGCCGTCGTTAAACTCTCCGGTTTTTATGACGGCGTCAACACTCTGCCGTCACAAGGGAGAATCCTGCCCAATAGCTTATGATTACCCCTTACACAATGTTAATCATTACGGTGACACAATAACCCTTAACTGCTATCTTTACTCCCACTCAAGCAAACCCATCAGGTCAACATCCACTTTTAAATAGAGTTAGCAGATATATTTGTTGAAGAGATGTTCTTTGAGACGTTTCACTGTACTTTGGTACATGTGACAATCAATCAAATCTAAAATCAAAATCAGACTGATTGAAGAGATAGACCTGAATCCTGTCAAGTCAATTCTCCAGCTGAAGTTTTCAGAAACTGTTTACACGGTTCAACGTCCAGTAACTAACTGAACAATCTCTGCTTCTCTACTAAAATGTCTACTACTCTAGCTCCTTGCATTAGTTTTATCATCTTACTAAGCTGAAACACGTCTCCAACTAACCATTCCCCAGGGAATCCTCCTAATCCAAACAAAAATCCATTAGCCCAAATTTTATGATGCTTTACTTGCACTACTGGGCCACAAAAAGCCAAACTGTCTTGCAAACCAGGATTTTAGAAAACACTACTGCAGTAGTCATACATACACCAACCCAGGCTTTTGACCCTTACTGCATCAAATAAAATAACACAATAAATCTGAAATGCCTACATTTATCACAACATTGGTAGCTGCACCAGTGTGAATGCATTAACACATCAGTAGCTGTGAATGTGTAAATACATTTACTACAGTAACTGTGCACAAGCAAAGCATATCAACAGAATACCGAGGCCACCGAATGTGAACATTTTTGTAAGAAACTCAAAAAGGGATATTGTGCATGTCTCAGGAGAGAAGCAATTTTCCTTTCCCCTTTTTTATGTATAAGGAGAGTAGCCTTCATCTTTTAGCTGTCCCAATTTCACATGATTTTGCTAGCTGTGTTACTGCTGTGATGTATCATTCATTTTCACTCTGAATTCTATTGTTGAATATATAATGTACATCTGCAATACTCATACAGGTTCGATATGCGCGGACAAGGCTTTCAAGGCCAGTCTGGCACAGTCAGGGTGCCTGGTTGGCACTGGAAGGGTGCACGGGGCACTGCCAGGGTATCAGGCTAGCAGTGCCAAGATGTCTTGATGCTAGGTTGCCACTACCAGGAGTCTGGGCCTGGGTGCCTGATGGCGCTGCCAGGGTGCCAGGGGGAATGCTAGAGTACTACCCTGCCCTGTCCCCGGCCACCCGAGGGCTCTAATGGCCTCAGAGACCCCACCCCCCACCCAAGGTGCCATCATGCCTGGTGCACGATTGTGGAAACCAGTGCTAATTGGCACCTGGTTAAGGCCTCTGAGGGGCAGCCATTGACTCCCGGAGGGCCATGCCCATGAAGGGGCTACAGAAAGGTTGGGAGGGTCCTGAAAGGGGTGGGAAAACCTGAAAGGTTGTTTCCCTTTGTGGGAGAGTGTAGGACCAGAGGGTGTAATCTCAGAGTAAGGGGTGGTCCATTGAACACAGAGATGAGGAGGAAGTTCCTCGCTCAGTGGGTAGTAAATCTGTGGTATTCTTTATGTTCAAGGCTGAGAGAGACAGATTTTTTAAAAAATAAACAATTTTATTGGGGTATTTTTGGCATTGTAAACAGTTACAACTTACAATAATGTGCAATTATCAACAAACAAATAGTGCAAATGACCAATCCTCTCTCATAAACAATACCCGCCTATTTATCCCCCCCTATTCTACTCTAATCTACCCCCCCCCCTCCCTCTCCCCCGTGCTGACGTTTAATTCCCCGCGAAGAAGTCGATGAATGGTTGCCACCTTTGGGCGAACCCTAATACAGATCCTCTCATGGCGAACTTAATTTTTTCCAGGCCAAGAAAGCTCGACATGTCCGAGAGCCATGCTTCGTTCTTCGGGGGCTTTGAGTCCCTCCATGGCAGCAGTATACGTCGCCGGGCTACCAGGGAAGCAAAAGCCAAGATGTCGGCCTCCCTCTCCTCCTGGACCCCCAGGTCTTCCGGGACCCCAAAAATTGCCACCACTGGACTCATCACCACCCTCGTTTTCAGTACCTGGGACATGACGTCCGCAAATCTCTCCCAGTATCTCCTACATTTTGGACATGCCCAAAACATGTGGATGTGATTTGCTGGTCCTCCCGCGCATCTAGCACACTTGTCTTCCACCCAAAAAAATTTGCTCATCCGGGCCATCGTCATGTGGGCCCGGTGGACGACCTTGAACTGAATCAGGCTGAGCCTAGCACATGTTGCAGTTGAATTTACCCTACTCAGGGCTTCCGCCCATACCCCATCCTCCATCTCCTCGCCAAGTTCCTCCTCCCACTTGAGCTTCTGTCTGGGATTCCTCCCCTTTCATGAGTTCTTGTTAAAATCTGAGACTTTCCCTCTCCTACCTCTCCCCTAGAGACTACTCTATCCTGGATCCCATTTGGTGGGAGGCGTGTGAAGGATGGGACCTGTCTGCGTATGAAGTCACGCACTTGCAAGTACTTAAAGTCATTTCCCCATACTAGTCTAAATTTCTCCTCCAAGGCCCTCACGCTCAGAAAGCATCCCCCCGCCCCCCCAAGAACATATTGCCCATCCTTCCCACCCCTGCCCGCTGCCACGCTCGGAATCCACCGTCCATACGCCCAGGGGTGAATCGGTGGTTGTCGCATAATGGAGACCAGACCGATGCTCCCACCTCCCCTACATGTTTCCTCCACTGGCTCCAGATCCGCAGGGCTGCCACCACTACCGGGCTGGTGGAGTACCTGGCCGGCGGGAGCGGTAGGGGGGCCGTGACCAGGGCTGCCAAACTGGTGCCCCTTCACGAAGCCCCCAAATAGACCCCGTACCCATCCAACTCCTTACCATGGCTATGTTGGCCGCCCAGTAGTAGTTGCTGAGGTTCGGCAGCGCCAGCCCACCCTCACTACGGTTCCTCTCAAGCATCGCTTTCTTCACCCGCAGGGACTTCCCCACCCAGACAAAGCCCATAATAATCTTGTTGACCCTTTTGAAGAAGGACCGCGGGATGAAAATCGGGAGGCACTGAAAAATAAACAGGAATCTTGGGAGGATTGTCATCTTTACCGTCTGCACCCTCCCCGCAAGTGATATCGGGAGAGCATCCCATCTCCGAAACTCGCTCTTCATTTGTTCCACCACTCTAGTCAAATTTAGCCTGTGCAGCCTGCCCCAGTCTCGCGCCACCTGTATCCCCAAGTATCGGAAACTTTCTCTGACCATCCTAAATGGCAGCTCCTTCAACCTATTCTCCTGGCCCCTCACCTGCACTACAAACATCTCACTCTTAGACATGTTCAGTTTGTACCCTGAAAACAGGCCAAATTCTCTCAATATTCCGAGTATACTGTCCATCCCAGCCAGCGGGTCCGATACGTACAGGAGCAGGTCATTCATGTAAAGCGAGACCCTGTGTTCCAAAGGTTCTATAGTCAGTGCGAACAGCAATGGGGAGAGTGGACATCCCTGTCTGGTCCCCCGGTGCAGTCTAAAATTGTCCAATGTTGTCCTATTCATCCTTATGCTAGCTTTTGGGGCCTGATACAATAGTCTGACTCAGGCGGCAAAGCCCTCTCCGAACCCGAACCGTCCGAGTACCTCCCACAAATAGTCCCACTCCACCCGGTCAAAGGCCTTATCACATCCATTGCCACCACTGCCTCTACCACTCTGCCCTCCGGGGGCATCATGATCACGTTGAGTAGTCTTCTTAAGTTGGCTACCAGCTGTCTGCCTTTAACAAACCCTGTTTGGTCTTCCCCGATCACCTCCGGGACACAGTCCTCAATTCTAAGCGGCAGGAGCTTGGCGTCGACGTTGATCAGGGAGATTGGTCTGTATGACCCACACGCTTCCGGGTCTTTATCCTGTTTTAATATCAGCGAGATGGTAGCCTGTGACATCGTCGGGGGTAGAGTCCCTCTGTCCCTCACCTCGTTAAATATCCTAGTCAGCACCGGCCCCACTATCTCTGAGAATCTTTTGTAGAACTCCACTGGGTATCCATCTGGCCCCGGGGATTTACCCAACTGCATGGCCTTCAAGCCCCCCCCCCCCCCCCCCAGTACTTCCTCAGCTCTAATCGTGGCCCCCAGTCCGTCTACTAGCCCCCTGCCCACTTTTGGGAAGGTCAGTCCGTCTAAGAAGCGCTTCATCTCCTCCGGCTCCTCTGGGGGTTCCGAGGCATAGAGCTTGCTATAAAACTCCTGAAACACCTTGTTCAGTCCTGACGGGTCATCCACTCTGTTCCCCATATCGTTCACTACCCTGCCTATTTCTCTGGCCGCCTCCTTCGACAGATTTTTAATTAGTCAGGGAATCAAGGGTTGTAGGGAAAAGGCAGGAAATTAGAGTTGAGGATTATCATTTCATATCGGTCATGATCTCATTGCGCGGCAGAGCAGACTCGATCGGCCAAGTGGGCTACTTCTGCTCCCACGTCTTATGGCCTTATGATATAGAGACAGCAGTCTTCACCTTCCGTGGCATCTCAGGCAGAAATAATTTGGATTCTAACGAAAACTTTTCAGGGGATGAGTGGAATAAACAAGAGACACAGATTTTGCTGCACTACCTGTTCACTTTTTAATAGTATTTCTGTTGCTACTTTCTTTACAGGAATCAGAAGACCACTGATGATACCTACTATCTGGAAAGCGACCCAGCCAGTGATATTTACTTAAACGAGCAGCCCATTTATTGTAACTACGAAGGATCCATGCCGAACCCAGAGGATGATGTTTATATCATACCTGACAAGTAAAGAAAATATTGTAGTGCCCCCATCTATTTGTAAAAAATCTGATTGACTGCAGATCATTTATTGCATTTCCTCTTAATACCAAGCCATGAAAATCTTTAATCGCTTACAATCTGAACAAGTGGCATGTACAGTCCTAGAAATCCAACAGAACCCTAGGGATCCAAACATACGCCTGGGAATCCAACCACGGACCCAGGAATCTAATCAGAACCTAGGAATTAAACCAGACTCCTCAGAATCCAACCAGATCACCGGGAATCCAACCAGGAACCCAGGTATCCAACCAGATCACTGAGAATCCAACCAGAACCCAGGAATCCAACCAGGAACACTGGGAATCCAATCAGGAACTCATGAATCCAATCAGGAACCCAGGAATCCAACCAGATCACTGGGAATCCAACTAGGAACTCAGGAATCCAACCAGGAACCTGGGAATCCAACCAGATCACCGGGAATCCAACCAGGAACCCAGGAATCCAACCAGATCACTGGGAATCCAACCATGAACCCAGTAATCCAACCATATCACTGGGAATCCAACCAGGAACCCAGGAATCCAACCATATCACTGGGAATCCAACCAGGAATCCAACCAGGAACCCAGGAATCCAACCAGATCACTGGGAATCCAACCAGATCACCAGGAATCCAACCGGATTCAGAGGGCCACAGGTTTTGGTGGTTTGATGAGGATACATTCCCGGAGATGCATCTCACCTTGGGGTGAGAGTGTGAAATCGACTGAGAAACATATTGCTGGCCAACCCTCTAGTTCCTCACTTAGTTTTGTGTCGGAAATTTAACATCATGAGAACTGCTGATTCCACAGTCTAGAATAAAGGGGAGGCTTTGGGTCACAGCGAATTCCACCGTGGGGATAAAGGGATTTCAGGAATTGTCAAAAAGATTAGGAAGAATTTGTCAGCAAGGTTCTGTCTTAAAAGAAGAAAAAACTGGCTCGGAGCTGAGAGATGCTGAATTGTGGGTTTGGAAGAACTGGTCAGTATTTCAAAAAGTCGCTGGCTGGTGAAGTGAGGAGAAACCAGGAGTACACATTGGGGCACACGCAGGGAGTACACTCTGGGGCACACGCAGGGAGTACACTCTGGGGCACATGCAGGGAGTACACACTGGGGCACACGCAGGGAGTACACACTGGGGCACACGCAACGAGTACACATTGGGGCACACGCAGGGAGTACACACTGGGGCACACGCAGGGAGTACACTCTGGGGCACACGCAGGGAGTACACACTGGGGCACACGCAGGGAGTACACACTGGGGCACACGCAACGAGTACACATTGGGGCACACGCAGGGAGTACACACTGGGGCACACGCAGGGAGTACACACTGGGGCACACGCAGGGAGTACACACTGGGGCACACGCAGGGAGTACACTCTGGGGCACACGCAGGGAGTACACACTGGGGCACACGCAGGGAGTACACACTGGGGCACACGCAACGAGTACACTCTGGGGCACACGCAGGGAGTACACACTGGGGCACACGCAGGGAGTACACACTGGGGCACACGCAACGAGTACACATTGGGGCACACGCAGCGAGTACACATTGGGACACACGCAGCGAGTACACATTGGGACCACACGCAGCGAGTACACATTGGGACACACGCAGCGAGTACACATTGGGACACACGCAGCGAGTACACATTGGGACACATGCAGCAAGTACACATTGGGGCACACGCAGCAAGTACACTTTGGGGCACACGCAGCGAGTACACATTGGGGCACACGCAGCAAGTACACTTTGGGGCACACGCAGCGAGTACACATTGGGACCACACGCAGCGAGTACACATTGGGGCACACGCAGCGAGTACACATTGGGACACATGCAGCGAGTACACATTGGGACCACACGCAGCGAGTACACATTGGGACACATGCAGGGAGTACATATTGGGGCACACGCAGCGAGTACACATTGGGGCACACGCAGCAAGTACACTTTGGGGCACACGCAGCGAGTACACATTGGGGCACACGCAGCGAGTACACATTGGGGCACACGCAGCGAGTACACATTGGGGCACATGCAGCGAGTACACATTGGGACCACACGCAGCGAGTACACATTGGGGCACATGCAGCGAGTACACATTGGGACCACACGCAGCGAGTACACATTGGGGCACACGCAGCGAGTACACATTGGGGCACACGCAGCGAGTACACATTGGGGCACACGCAGCGAGTACACATTGGGACCACACGCAGCGAGTACACATTGGGACCACACGCAGCGAGTACACACTGGAAGCACACGCAGGGAGTACACATTGGGACCACACGCAGCGAGTACACTTTGGGGCACACGCAGCGAGTACACATTGGGGCACACGCAGCGAGTACACTTTGGGGCACACGCAGCGAGTACACACTGGGAGCACACTCAGGGAATACACACTGGGAGCACACGCAGGGAATACACACTGGGTCCAGACACACACTGGGAGCACACACACTGGGGCACACTTGGCATCTCAATCGACAGGGCACATTTGGAAAGCTACAATTAAATAGATGATGACTTTATGTGCACAAATGTGAAATACGTTTTACCCTGCTAAATATACAATGACTCTGTACAGTTACAGTGAGTGATCCTCACCCTCAATAAACAGTGACTCCGTACAGTTACAGTGAGTGATACTTACCCTGAATAAACAGTGACTCTGTACAGTTACACAGTGAGTGATCCTTACCCTGAATAAACAGTGACTCTGTACAGTTACACAGTGAGTGATCCTCACCCTGAATAAACAGTGACACTGTACAGTTACACAGTGAGTGACCCTTACCCTGAATAAACAGTGACTCTGTACGGTTACACAGTGAGTGATCCCCACCCTGAATAAACAGTGACACTGTACAGTTACACAGTGAGTGACCCTTACCCTGAATAAACAGTGTGTCTGTACAGTTACAGTGAGTGATCCTCACCCTGAATAAACAGTGACTGTACAGTTACACAGTGAGTGAACCTCACCCTGAATAAACAGTGACTCTGTACAGTTACACAGTGAGTGATCCTTACCCTGAATAAACAGTGACTCTGTAGTTACACAGAGAGTGATCCTTACCCGGAATAAACAGTGACTCTGTACAGTTACACAGTGAGTGATCCTCACCCTGAATAAATAGTGACTCTGTACAGTTACACAGTGAGTGATCCTTACCCTGAATAAACAGGGACTCTGTACAGTTACACAGTGAGTGATCCTCACACTGAATAAACAGTCACTCTGTACAGTTACAGTGAGTGATCCTCACCCTGAATAAACAGTGACTCTGTACAGTTACACAGTGAGTGAACCTCACCCTGAATAAACAGTGACTCTGTACAGTTATGATGTGGAGATGCCGGCGTTGGACTGGGGTGAGCACAGTAAGACGTCTTACAACACCAGGTTAAAGTCCAACAGGTTTGAATCAAACCTGTTGGACTTTAACCTGGAGTTGTAAGACTTCTTACTCTGTACAGTTACACAGTGAGTGATCCTCACCCTGAATAAACAGTGACTCTGTACAGTTACACGGTGACGGATCCTTACCCTGAATACACAGTGACTCTGTACAGTTACACAGTGAGTGATCCTTACCCTGAATAAACAGTGACTCTGTACAGTTACACAGTGAGTGATCCTCACACTGAATAAACAGTCACTCTGTACAGTTACAGTGAGTGATCCTCACCCTGAATAAACAGTGACTCTGTACAGTTACAGTGAATGATCCTTACCCTGAATAAACAGTCACTCTGTACAGTTACACAGTGAGTGATCCTCACACTGAATAAACAGTGACTCTGTACAGTTATGATGTGGAGATGCCGGCGTTGGACTGGGGTGAGCACAGTAAGACGTCTTACAACACCAGGTTAAAGTCCAACAGGTTTGAATCAAACCTGTTGGACTTTAACCTGGTGTTGTAAGACTTCTTACTCTGTACAGTTACACAGTGAGTGATCCTCACCCTGAATAAACAGTGACTCTGTACAGTTACACGGTGACGGATCCTTACCCTGAATACACAGTGACTCTGTACAGTTACACAGTGAGTGATCCTTACCCTGAATAAACAGCGACTCTGTACAGTTACACAGTGAGTGATCCTTACCCTGAATAAACAGTGACTCTGTACAGTTACACAGTGACCCTTACCGTGAATAAAGAGTGACTCTGTGCAGTTACACAGTGAGTGATCCTCACCCTGAATAAAGAGTGACTGTACAGTTACACAGTGAGTGATCCTCACCCTGAATAAACAGTGACTCTGTACAGTTACACAGTGAGTGACCCTTACTCTGAATAAACAGTGACTCTGTACAGTTACACAGTGAGTGATGCTTACCCTGAATAAACAGTGACTCTGTACAGTTACACAGTGAGTGAACCTCACCCTGAATAAACAGTGACTATACAGTTACACAGTGTGTGATCCTTATTCAAATAAAATGTGACTTTGTACAGTTACACAGTGAGTGATCTGACCCTGAATAAACAGTGACTCTACTGTTACACAGTGAGTGATTCTTACCCTGAATAAACAGTGAATCTGTACAGTTACACAGAGAGTGATCCTCACCCTGAATAAACAATGACTCTGTACCGTTACACAGCGAGTGATCCTCACCCTGAATAAACAGTGACTCTGTACAGTTACACAGTGAGTGACCCTCACCCTGAATAAACAGTGACTCTGTACAGTTACACAGTGAGTGACCCTTACTCTGAATAAACAGTGATCCTGTACAGTTACACACACTCTGAATAAACAGTGACTCTGTACAGTGACTCTGTACAGTTACACAGTGAGTGACCCTTACTCTGAATAAACAATGACTTTGTACAGTTACACAGTGAGTGATCCTCACCCTGAATAAACAGTGACTCTGTACAGTTACACAGTGAGTGATCCTCACCCTGAATAAACAGTGACTCTGTGCAGTTACAGTGAGTGACCCGTACCCTGATCAAACATTTACTCTTAACAATTTAGCTACAGTTAGAGTACTTTCTGATAAATAATGAGTAGGTAGGAACTTTGGAGGAGCAATGAAACTTAAAGCTCTCTATGCTTTAGGTACTGAAAAATAATAGGAATGTGTAAAGAATGTGGGGAAATAAAATTAATTAAATGGTAACATTTGAAAGGGGCTGCAGGAAGAGTGGCTTAGGTTTTGCAACATATTCCCGTCTCTTGGTGACTCTCACTTTGATTATGCTGCTGGAGTCGCTGCTTTCCCAGCCTGCCCTGTTCCCCTACCCTGCACATCTGAGCTCTCTTTCCACTATCCTACTCTCTTCAGCAAGCACCCAGCAGTCATCTTTAATTCAAGTTTATACATAGAACATACAGTGCAGAAGGAGGCCATCCGGCCCATCGAGTCTGCACCGACCCACTTAAGCCCTCACTTCCACCCTCTCCCCGTAACCCAATAACCCCACCTAACTAAGGGCAATTTATCATGGCCAATCCACCTAACCTGCACGTCTTTGGACTGTGGGAGGAAAACGGAGCACCCGGAGGAAACCCACTCAGACACGGGGAGAACGTGCAAACTCCGCACAGACAGTGACCCGGCGGGGAATTGAACCTGGGACCCTGGTGCTGTGAAGCCACAGTGCTATCCACTTGTGCTACTTTGCTGCTCACAGCTAGGTAGATTCCTGGCTTGAGCATGTTCGGCTCAGTCTCCGAGTTTGTGGTTCTCGTCTCCAGACAAAACTTGTGCAGAATGGGGAAGTTTGGTGGTTTGCAAGGGACTGCTGCCTGCTGGTATATTCGCTTCAGGAAGTTAAGCTGCAGATTTCAGTTTCCCCACTGTGTCTTACACAATCCACTTCCCTCCAGATAAACCTGTTTGTCGACACATTTCACATTTCCAGAGTTTGCAACTTTGTTAGTCTTGATCTTCAGATTTTGGCGCGAGGCTGTTTAAAACTCATTTAATTCAGTCCCAATCAATCCCCAACCACCCACCCGCCCCCTCCAATAAAACCTTTTCCTTATTACCACAGTACCCACCTCCCACACACACACTGCCTCCCACACACACACTGCCTCCCACACACACACTGCCACCCAAAGAACAAAGTACAGTACAGCACAGGAAGAGGCCCTTCGGCCCTCCAAGCCTGCACCCACCATGCTGCCCGTCCAAACTAAAATCTTCTTCACTTCCGGGGTTCGTATCCCTCTATTCCCATCCTATTCATGTATTTGGCAAGACGCCCCTTAAATGTCACTATTGTCCCTGCTTCCACCACCTCCTCCGGCAGCGTCTTCCAGGCACTCACTACCCTCTGCAAGTAAAAATTTCCCTCGCACATCTCCTCCAAACTTTGTCCCTCGACCGTTAACCTATGTTTCTTGGTAATTGACTCTTCCACACTGGGAAAAAGCTTCTGACTATCCACTCTGTCCATGCCCCTCAAAATTTTGTGGACCTCTATCAGGTCGTCCCTCAACCTCCGATGTACCAGTGAGAACAAACCGAGATTTTATCCAACTTCTCCTCAGAGCTAATGCCCTCCATACCAGGCAACTTGCTGGTAAACCTCTTCTGTACCCTCTCCAAAGCCTCCACATCCTTCTGGTAGTGTGGCGACCAGAATGTGTTCCAAGTGTGGCCCAACTAAGGCTCTATACAGCTGCAGGAAGTCTTGCCAATTTTTATACTCAATGCTGGAATCTGAAACCAAAAACTGGCTTTGACAAAGGTCACCTGGACTCAAAACATCAGCTGTTTTCTCTCCCTACAGATGCTGCCAGACCTGCTAAGATTTTCCACCATTTTCTCTTTGGTTTCAGATTCCAGCATCGGCAATAATTTGCTTTTATACTCAATGCCCCGGCCGATGAAGGCAAGCATGCCATATGCCTTCTTGACTACCTTCTCCACCTGTGTTGCCCCTTTCAGTGACCTGTGGACCTGTACATCCAGATTCCTCTGCCTGTCAATACTCAGAAGGGTTCTGCCATTTGCTGTATATTTCCCATCTGTATTAGACTTTCCAAAATGAATTACCTCACATTTGTCCAAATTAAACTCCATCTGCCATCTCTCCGCCCAAGTCTCCAACCAAGCTGTATCCTCTGACAGCATCCTCACCGCTATCCGCAGTTCCACTAACCTTTGGGTCATTTGTAAACTTACTAATCAGACCAGTTACATTTTCCTCCAAATCATTTATATATACTCTAAACAGCAAAGGTCCCAGCATTGATCTCTGCGGAACATCACTAGTCACAGCCCTCTATTCAGAAACGCACCCTTCCATTGCTACTCTCTGTCTTCTATGACCGATCTAGTTCTGTAAATCCATCTTGCCAGCTCACCTCTGATCCCATGTGACTTCACCTTCTGTACCAATCTGCCATGAGGGACTTTGTCAAAGGCTTTCCTTAAGTCCATATAGACCACATCCACTGTCCTACCCTCATCAATCACCATCGTCACTTCCTCGAAAAACTCAATCAAGTTGTTGAGGCACGATCTCCCCTTCACAAAACCATGTTGCTACTTGTTAATGGGCTGGTTTAGCTCACAAGGCTAAATCGCTGGCTTTTAAAGCAGACCAAGCAGGCCAGCAGCACGGTTCGATTCCCGTACCAGCCTCCCCGGACAGGCGCCGGAATGTGGCGACTAGGGGCTTTTCACAGTAACTTCATTGAAGCCTACTCGTGACAATAAGCGATTTTCATTCATTTCATTTCATTTTCATTTAATGCGTCCCTTTGCTTCCAAATGGGAGTAAATCCTGTCTCGAAGAATCCTCTCCACCAATTTCCCTACCACTGACGTAAGCCTCACCGGCCTGTAATTACTGTATTATCCTTGCTACCCTTCTTAAACAAAGGAACAACATTGTCTACTCTCCAGTCCTCTGGGACCTCACCTGTAGACAGTGAGGATACAAAGATTTCTGTCAATGTCCCAGAAATGTCCTCCCCTCCCACACAAACTAACCACTCGCACACACACTACCCCTTCAAATACACCACAGCCACACACACACACTATCCCCCCACACATAGACACAACCGCCCACCCCACACACACAAACTACCCTCCCACACACACACACACACACACTATCCCCCCAAATATAGACACAACCGCCCACCCCACACACACAAACTACCCTCCCACACACACACACACACACTATCCCCCCACACATAGACACAACCGCCCACCCCACACACACAAACTACCCTCCCACACACACACACACACACACTATCCCCCCACACATAGACACAACCGCCCACCCCACACACACAAACTACCCTCCCACACACACATACACACACAATACTTCCCCCCACACACACACTATACCCCCCACACACACATTTTCCCCACACACACACAATACTCTCCCCACACACAAACTAACCCCCACACACACAAACACACACAATACCCCACACACACAATACTCCCCCATACACAAACTACCTCCCCCCACACACACAAACACACATACTACCCTCCCCCACACACACACACACTAACCCCCCACAAATACACTAACCCCCCCACACACACTAACCCCGCCCACACACACTAAACCCCCCACACACACTAACCCCCCTGACACACACACACTACCCCCACACACACTACCCCCCCCCACACACACACAATTACGCCGCCCAGACACACATTACCCCCACACACACACACATTACCCTCCACACACACACATTACCCCCCACACACACATTACCCCCACACACACACACATTACCCTCCACACACACACATTACCCCCCACACACACACACACTGCCCACCCCCACACACACACACTAACCCCCCCCACACACACTAACGCCCCACACCCACACACACTAACGCCCCACACACACTGACGCCCCACACACACACACACACTAACCCCCCCACATACACACTATACCCCACACACACATTCCCCCCACACACACACAATACTCCCCCCCACACACAAACTACCTCCCCCCACACACACAAACACATACACTACCCTCCCACACACACACACACACTAGCCCCCCCCACACACACTAAACCCCCCACACACACACTAACCCCCCTGACACACACACTACCCCCACACACACTACCCCCCCACACACACACACTAACCCCCTCAGACACTACCCCCCCCCACACACACACATTACCCCCACACACACTACCCCCCCACACACACACAATTACGCCGCCCACACACACATTACCCCCCACACACACATTACCCCCCGCACACACACATTACCCCACACACACACACACTACCCACCCCCACACACACACTAACCCCCCCCACACACACACTAACGCCCCACACACACTAACGCCACACACACACACACACTAACCCCCTCAGACACACACTACCCCCCCCACACACACACATTACCCCCACACACATTCCCCCGAACACATAATACCCCCCCACATACACACTAACGCCCCACACACACTAACGCCCCACACACACACACTAACCCTCCCAGACACACACTACCCCCCCCACACACACACACATTACCCCCACACACACTACCCCCCACACACACATTACCCCCCCCACACACACACACTAACCCGCCCCCACACACTCCCCCCGAACACACAATACCCCCCACACACACACTACCCTCCCTCACACACTAACCCCCCCCCCACACCACACACTACCCCCCACACACACATTACCCCCCCACACACAGACACTACCCCCCCCACACACACCCCCAAACACACAATACCCCCCCCACACACTCTAACCCCCACACACACTAACCCCCCACACACACTACCCCCACACACACACTACCTCCCACACACACACCAACCCTCCCACACACTCTAACCCTCCCACACACACTAACCCTCCACACACACTACCCCTCCACACACACACTACCCTCCCACACACTCTAACCCTCCCACACACTCTAACCCTCCCACACACTCTAACCCTCCCACACACACTACCCCCCCCACACACACTACCCCCCCACACACACTACCCCCCACACACACTACCACCCCCCACACACACACTAACCCCCCACACAGACTAACCCTCCCACACACACTAACCCCCCCCCCACACACACACACTACCCCCACACACACATTGCCCCCCACACTACCCCCCACACACACTACACCTACCCCCACACACACACACTACCCCCCACACCACCACTACCCCCCACACACACATTACCCCCCCCCCACACACACACTACCCCCAACACACACATTACCCCCCACACACACACTAACCCCACACACACTAACCCCGACACCCACACACACACTACTCCCCCACACACACTACCCCCCCCACATACACACACACTACCCCCCCACACACACTACCCCACCACATACACACACTACCCCCCCACACACACATTACCCCCCCCCCACACACACTGCCCCCACACACAGACTATCCCCGACACACACACTACCCCCACACAAACACACACTACCCCCCCACACACACACACACTACCCCCCACACAAACATACACTACCCCCCACACACACTAACCCCCACACACACTAATCCCCTCAGACACACACTACCCCCCACACACACATTACCCCCACACACACCCCCCGAACACACAATACCCCCCACATACACACTAACGCCCCACACACACTAACGCCCCACACACACACACTAACCCCCCCAGACACACACTACCCCCCCCACACACACACATTGCCCCCACACACACTACCCCCACACACACATTACCCCCCACACACACACACTACCCCCCCACACACTCCCCCTGAACACACAATACTCCCCCACACACTAACCCCCCACACACACTAACCCCCCCCACACACACACTACCCCCCACACACACTAACCCCCCCCCACACACACACTAACCCCCACACACACTAACCCCCCCCCCCCCACATACACACACTACCCCCACACACTCCCCCTGAACACACAATACCTCCCCACACACACTACCCTCCCTCACACACTAACCCCCCCCACACACACACTACCCCCCACACACACATTACCCCCCCACACACAGACACTACCCCCCCCCACACACACCCCCCAAACACACAATACCCCCCCACACACTCTAACCCCCCACACACACTAACCCCCCCACACACACTACCCCCCCACACACACCTCCCAAACACACAATACCCCCCCACACACTCTAACCCCCACACACACTAACCCTCCCACACACTAACCCTCCCACACACTCTAACCCTCCCCACACTAACCCTCCCACACACACTACCCCCCCACACACACTACCCCCCCCACACACACTACCCCCCACACACACTACACCCCCCACACACACACCTACCCCCCACACACACTACCCCCCCACACACACTAACCCTCCCACACAGACTAACCCTCCCACACACACTAACCCCCCCCACACACACACTACCCCCACACACACATTGCCCCCCACACTACCCCCCCCCCCCACACACACACACACACTACCTCCACACACACACACACTACCCCCCACACACACACTACCCCCCACACACACATTACCCCCCCCCCACACACACACTACCCCCAACACACACATTACCCCCCACACACACACACTACCCCACACACACTAACCCCGACACCCCACACACACACTATCCCCCCACACACACACTACCCCCCCCCCACATACACACACACTACCCCCCCACACACACTACCCCACCACATACACACACTACCCCCCCACACACACATTACCCCCCCCCACACACACTGCCCCCACACACAGACTATCCCCGACACACACACTACCCCACACAAACACACACTACCCCCCACACACACACACACTACCCCCACAACAAACACACACTACCCCCCACACACACTAACCCCCACACACACTAACCCCGACACCCACACACACACTACTCCCCCACACACACACTACCCCCCCCACATACACACACACTACCCCCCCACAAACACTACCCCACCACATACACACACTACCCCCCCACACACACATTACCCCCCCACACACCCTGCCCCCACACACGACTATCCCCGACACACACACACTACCCCACACAAACACACACTACCCCCCCACACACACACACTACCCCCCACACAAACACACACTACCCCCCACACACACTAACCCCCACACACACTAATCCCCTCAGACACACACTACCCCCCCACACACACATTACCCCCACACACACCCCCCGAACACACAATACCCCCCACATACACACTAACGCCCCACACACACACACTAACCCCCCAGACACACACTACCCCCCACACACACACATTACCCCCCCACACACTACCTCCACACACACATTACCCCCCACACACACACACTACCCCACACACTCCCCCTGAACACACAATACCCCCCCACACACTAACCCCCACACACACTAACCCCCCCACACACACACTACCCCCCACACACACTAACCCCCCCCCCACACACACACTAACCCCCCACACACACTAACCCCCCCCCCCCACATGCACGCACTACCCCCACACACTCCCCCTGAACACACAATACCTCCCCACACACACTACCCTCCCTCACACACTAACCCCCCCACACACACACTACCCCCCACACACACATTACCCCCCCACACACAGACACTACCCCCCCCACACACACACCCCAAACACACAATACCCCCCACACACTCTAACCCCCCACACACACTAACCCCCCCCACACACACTACCCCCCCCACACACCCCCCAAACACACAATACCCCCCCCACACACTCTAACCCCCCACACACACTAACCCTCCCACACACTAACCCTCCCACACACTCTAACCCTCCCACACACTCTAACCCTCCCCACACACACTACCCCCCACACACACTACCCCCCCCACACACACTACCCCCACACACACTACACCCCCCACACACACACACACTATCCCCCACACACACATTACCCCCCACACACACACTCCCCCCCCACACACACATTACCCCCCCACACACACACTACCACCCCCCACACACACACTACCCCCCCCCACATACACACACACTACCCCCCCACACACCACACTACCCCACCACACACACACACACTACCCCCCACACACACATTACCCCCCCACACACACTACCCCCACACACAGACTAACCCCGACACACACACTACCCCACACAAACACACACTACCCCACCCCACACACTAACCCCCACACACACTAACCCCCCACACATACACACTAACCCCACACACTACTCCCCCACACACTACCCCCCACACACACACACTACCCCCCTACACACACTAACCCCCCCACACACACACTAACCCCCAGACACACACTACCCCCCACACACACACACACATTACCCCCACACACACACACATTACCCCCACACACATTCCCCCCGAACACACACTACCCCCCACACACACATAAACCACCCCCTCACACACAACCCGCCCCAGACACACACTCTCCCCCACACACACTCTCCCCACAAACAATCCCCCCAACAGAAACACACTCCCCCGCACACATGCACACGCACTGCCACCCAACACACACACTAACCCCCACACACGCACACTACTCACCTCCAGACACACACTCCCCCCCAACACACACAAACTACCCCACCACACACTCCCCCACACATTACCCTCCCTCACACATTACCCTACCCACACACTATCACCCCCCACACAAACACTCTCCCCCCCCCCACACACACTCCCTCCCAGACACACACTACTCCTCTCACACACACTAGCCCCCCCACACACACACTACCTCCCACACAAACACCCCCCCACACACACAGTACCCCCCCCAGACACACTCACTAACCCCCCCACTACACAGTACCTCCCACACACACAACCCCCTACACACACACAACACCCCCACACACTACCCCCCCCACCCACACACTACCCCCCCACCCACACACACACTACCCCTCCCCCCCACACACTCACCCCACACACATTACCCCACCCACACACACTATCCCCGAACTTCCCACACAAACACATTACCCAGCCCACACACACACTCCCCCCACACACACTACCCCCCACACAAACGCTCCCCACACACACAGTACCCCCCCCCAGACACCCTGACTAACCCCCCCACACACACAGTACCTCCCACACACACAACCCCCCTCACACACACACAACCGACCCACACACACACAACACTCTCACACACTACCCCCCCCCCCACCAACACACTATCCCCCCCACCCACACACTACCCCCCCCACCCTCAAACACACTACCCCTCCCCCACACACACTCACCCCCACACACATTACCCCACCCACACACACTATCCCCGAACCCCCCACACAAACACATTACCCAGCCCACACACACACTCCCCCACACACACTCCCCCCACACACAACACGCTCCCCCCTCACACACACAACCCCCCCCACCAACACACTACCCCCCCCACCTACACACAACCCCCCCACCCACACACACACTACCCCTCCCCCACACACACTCACCCCACACACATTGCCCCACCCACACACACTATCCCCGAACTCCCCACACAAACACATTACCCCAGCCCACACACACACTCCCCACACACACTCCCCCCACACAAACACGCTCCCCCCTCACACACACTACCCCCCCACCAACACACTATCCCCCCCACCCACACACTACCCCCCACCCACACACACACTACCCCTCCCCCACACACACTCACCCCACACACATTACCCCACCCACACACACTATCCCCAAACTCCCCACACAAACACATTACCCAGCCCACACACACACTCCCCCCACACACACTACCCCCCACACAAACACTCCCCCCACACACACAGTACCCCCCAGACACCCTGACTAACCCCCCCACACACACAGTACCTCCCACACACACAACCCCCCTCACACACACACAACCGACCCACACACACACAACACTCCCACACACTACCCCCCCCCACCAACACACTATCCCCCCACCCACACACACACTACCCCTCCCCCACACACACTCACCCCACACACATTACCCCACCCACACACACTATCCCCGAACACCCCACACAAACACATTACCCAGTCCCACACACACACTCCCCCCTCACACACACTACCCCCCCCACACACACACACACTACCCCCCTCACACACACACTAACTAACCCCCCCCACACACACACTAACCCCCACACACACACTAACCCCCCCCACACACTAACCCCCCCCCCCCCTAACCCCCCCCCACACACACACTACCCCCCCCCCCCCCGCCCCCACACACACACTCCCCCCCGAACACACACTACCCCTGTAGCCACCTGGGGTGGCCACGTCCCGATTTAAAAATGGACACTTGCAAAGAGTAAAGGAAAAATTGGACAGCTAGGAAAACAAGCAGGTGCAAGGTTTGCCTGTGGATTGGAGTTTGCAGCTCCCAGCCAAAACCGATACTACAAGTCATTAGCATAGTAATGAGCTATCTCCGGGGACAAAAGAGAAACATTTAAACAATCGGTACCAGGGCAGACTCCCCGGCGCCAGTGGAAACTAAAACAAAGGCAGGCCAACGGTTACCTAGAGCCCACCCAGTGATCAAGCAACGACCCCGTTATTGGAGAAATCAATACAAATGATTAGGACATTGTCTAATTAATTGTGGCCAAGTTCAAGGACCGTCCAAAAGGGCACGAAGCCCCTTTGGGGTATAAAGAGGAGTCCCCAAAGACAGATCGCTCTCTTCTTCTTCACCTTCATCTTGGCCTTGGCTCTCAGCGACGAGAGGCCGCCAAGCACCAGCCAAGTAAGTCTAAGGTCAACGCACGCTACGAGATAGGCGCTCCTAGCTACTATTCTATACCAGTTCGATGCCAGCAGCCTCAGAACCGGACAACGGCCATTGTTTCTCTGAGTGAGTGGGCGCCCGAAGCTAAGTATAGGCTTTTAGTAGCAGTTGTAGTTTAGTGAGTAGAGTTTGTACATGAGTACAATTGACTGTGTGTGTAAATAAATGTGCATTGATTTCAAACTTACTAACTGGTGTATCGAGTCATTGATCAGTATTCGGTTTTGAACCTTGTGCCGGTATCAGAAAGATACTTGGCGACTCTTGAGCAAACGTAATTAAAACAGAGCAAATTAAGGAGAGCATAATGAGCAACATTTACTGGCGACATCTGATGGGACCCGACTTAGAAGTGGCCCCACCACTCCGAGAGAACCCAAAATTTGAATTTGAAATCCAATTGGCAACAGAAAAAACCACAAGTGTTTAAGCAATACTGATCAAGCCTCCAGAATTCGGAAGTGTGTTAATGCATATGTACTAACAGGGATATAAGCCTGATAGACTTTGTTGCGTAAATCTGTCGGGAGTTTTGTAGGCCGGAAATTAGCGTAAGCCGTACCCGTGTCTACAACACTGCTTTATCACCCCCTGTTCCAAATTCAGTAGAGAACGCAGAGATAGAGAAAAGATGGCAATGAAGGCAATGGAACGTCTCATGAACCCCCAGGAATTTGAGGTCGCAGCGACCAGTAGAGTAGGACAGTGTCCCCTTTGGGAAGAGGAAATTAGGAAATACCTCAAAGGGAAAGGATGGCCCCTTTGGAGTGAATTCTGCGCTAATGAGGAAACAGGTCCTGGGAGTATAGGACATACTTGGTGGGAGAACCTGACAGAGATCCACAAGAAGAGCTTGGGAAAAGCTCGCAAGCCGATGGCAATCGTGTCCTGTTGGCACAATTGCGAGGCACAGAGGAGGTCATTCGGACGCTCCATAGAGAGATAGAGGAGAGAGATAGAACCAGTGAAGTAGACGTGAGTGAGTTAGAGAAGGAGAATAAAGAGTTGAGAGAGAAGCTAGCAGCAAAGGACAGAGAGATGGATGATGCCAAGAGGGCACACCAGTCTTGTCTTGCGCACTTAAGTAGCTTCCAGACGTAGTACGATAAGGCCTACCAGGACACACAACGTGCGGTCTTGGTAAGACAGGAAACCGAGCAGCAAGTAGAAACATTGCAGAAACAGTGCAATGATTTAAAAGCAGCCCTACGAGCCTCCATACTTCCACAGCAGAACAAAGGCAGAGCTCCGTAGACCACGCAAAGTGCTGGAAGCAAATTGCAGAATTGCAATCCCTGCTTTCAGTTCAGAATGGATTCCAGAGTACATTCGGACCCCAATTAAATCAGGAAAACAGCCCCGATTGGCAGGAATTAAATGAAACAGCCCATAGATACGTACATGGAGCATGTACACAGGAGAAACCCCAGAAAAGGAGAGCACCCCAACCCCCCACTGAACACACCCCCATGAACCCGGTAACCACACACCACAGGCCACAGCAGAAGGAGAAGCAGATTTTCTCTACACAACCCCCTTAACCGTGACCCAATTATGGGATGCGTGTGGAAAAATTACACCGTTACTCCCCACTTCAGACCCCCACCAATTCTTTGCGAAGGTTAAACAACAGGCCACCATGTACGGCCTAGACGAGAGAGTGCAGGTAAAGCTCGCAGCTTTAAGCCTCGACCCTTCAGTGATGGCAGCCCTTCCCGACCCACAGAATGTAGGAGGAGGCACACTCCAAGAGATGCAAACAGCGATCCTTGATGCGATCGGCTACAACAGAGGAGACCCGGTAGAAGGCCTAAACAGATGTAGGCAAAAGAAAACAGAGCACCCCACAGCGTTTGCTGGACGCCTGTGGATACATTTCACAGCAGTTTTTGGAGAATTAACCCACGCCCATTTGTCCGCAGATAACATGGCCAAATGGACTCGAATCTTGGTCTCCCATGCAACAGAGGCAGGACAGAGAGCTTGCGCGAATTACAACCCCTCGGATGAGGCCCACAATGAGAAATGGGTTTTGAAAAGGTTGTCCCGCGCTTGGGAGCAATCCGTTCACAGCAAAACCACATTTCCCAAACTCGAGGAAGAGCAGGCAGATGAAATGAAATGAAATGAAAATCGCTTATTGTCAAGAGTAGGCTTCAATGAAGTTACTGTGAAAAGCCCCTAGTCGCCACATTCCGGTGCCTATCCGGGGAGGCTGGTACGGGAATCGAACCGAGCTGCTGGCCTGCTTAGTCTGCTTTAAAAGCCAGCGATTTAGCCCAGTGAGCTAAACCAGCATACAGTTTACAGAATACAGCATACAGCATACAGCATACATGCATACAGTTAAAGCGCACCAGAACCCCGCATGGGTGAATGAGAGTAGGAACAGCCCACCCCAACCCAAATCACAGGAGTGTTATAACAGTGGACAGTTAGGACACTTTGCACGAGAGTGCAACGCGCCACAGAAACAATAGAGAGTCCAACAGACAGGCACCCTAAATAGAAATAGGGCAAAGCCTATCCATAGTGTTAGCGCCCGTTCAGACAATGGAGACATGAATGGCACAGACTGACGGTGTTCGGGCTCCCCAATTTGGGTCTACGACACCCTTTGGGATAAGTCCGGTCGACCGGTCGTAGCAGGCAAAGTCCGGGGTCAGCCCGTAGAATTTCTTTGGGACACAGGAGGGTCCCGCACCACACTCAATTCCTCCACGATGTTCCAGAGGGACATGTGGCCCACAACAGACACCATTACCCTCAGCAGCTTTACAGGTCACTTACAACAGGGACACATCACAGCCCCTGTAGCAATACAAATCAGAAACATATCCATCAAGCACCCTATAGTGTTAGTTGATCTGCCCCACACAGCAGAACATATTTTAGGGATCGATTTTATGAGCTCCCACAACCTTTCCTTTGATCCAGTCAACAAATGTATTTGGAGAATTGCAAAGGCATCACGAGCCCCCGCCACGCTCACAGTAGGAAAGTATGTAAATAGGATTAGCTCAGTAGGAGACTACTGGTTCGACCCGCGAACCATTAGTACAGACAGACAGGTTAGGGCAGTCCTGCAAGAACACAGAGCAGCATTTGCACAACACAAGCACGACTGTGGCAGAATGGCTGGCTCTGTGCATATCACAGGTCCTGACTCCAGAGCCCAGAAACAGTACGGATTTCCCCAGGAAGCAGAGGGAGAAATCTCAAAAGTGATAGATAGTTTATTAGACCAGGGCGTACTGAGATCAGTAGCCTCCACAAACAACGCACCCATTTGGCCCGTCAGGAAACCGGATGGATCATGGCGACTGACCATTGATTACCGGGAACTGAACAAAGTAACTCCAGCAGCAGCCCCCACCATAGCAATGAATCCCGAGACCATGCTCAAACAGGGACTCCAGTCACGATTCTTTTCAGTTTTGGACACTAGTAACGGCTTTTGGTCCATTCCATTGGCTAAAGCGTGCCAGTACAAATTCGCCTTCATCTTTAAAGGACAGCAGTATACGTGGACGTGCCTTCCACAAGGCTTCCACAAATCCCCCTCCATTTTCCACCGACAGCTGGCAAATGGATTAGCAAAATTCTCCCATCCCGATTGTCTGGTTCAGTAGGTAGACGACCTGCTACTACAGACAGACACAAAAGCAGAGCACATTTCGCTTCTCGCAGAACTCCTCGGACTCCTGAAAGAAATTGGCTGTAAGGTAAACCCCAAAAAGGCACAGATTTTGGAAGAAAATGTGACATACTTGGGAACAGTTATCACGCATGGTAAACGCGAGATCGAGCAAAAGAGAATTGACTCGATCGTCAAATTGCCCCTTCCCCACAATGTCTCCGCCCTCCGGTCAATTTTAGGACTGGTGCCGAAACCACATCGACGGTTTCGCCACGAAAGCAGCGCCCCTATCGGACCTACTCAAGAAAAAGGCACCTTGGGAATGGCTTCCACAGCATACAGATGCTGTGGATGCTTTAAAAAGAGCTCAGAGGTGGCACGGTGGCACAGTGGTTAACATTGCTGCCTACGGCGCTGAGGACCCGGGTTCGAAACCCGGCCCTGGGTCACTGTCCGTGAGGAGTTGCACATTCTCCCCGTGTCTGCGTGGGTTTCACCCCCACAACCCAAAGATGTGCAGTGTAGGTGGATTGGCCATGCTAAATTGCCCCTTAATTGAAAAAAATAATTGGGTAATCTAAATTTATTTTAAAAAAGAGCACTACAGGTCCCAGACCCTCTTCCCCGTACGCTATTGAGGTAGCAAGCACCGATCGAACCCTTTCGGCCGTGCTTCTCCAGGAACGCCATGACCAGTTACGACCCGCGGCATATGCCTCACGAGTTTTAGACCCTGTCGAGCAAGGATTTTCTGCCTGTGAAAGTCACGGGCTCGCAGTTTTTTGGGCAGTACAGTACTTCTCATACATAACCGGACTCAACCCCATCACCATCCTCACCGAACACACCCCGACACAGCTATTGTTAGACGGCCGACTTAAAGATGGTACAGTCAGCCAAATCCGAGCAGCCCGTTGGTCCCTTCTTTTACAGGGACGGGGCATTACAGTCAAACGAACAAAGACACACACTTTCCTTGTCGATAATTTACAGTACCCAGGCATCCCTCATGAATGTGAGATTATCTCTACACAGCACAACACAGGCCCATTCATTCTGAAGACACCTCCCAGGAAATTCGGCAATACACCCCAGAGACCCCAGCCCACAGACACGTGCACACCCCTGAAAATGTATGTGGATGGCTCCTCCACAGTTCTGAATGGCAAACGAATAACAGGTTGCGGCATTTATGTAGAGGACGCGCAGGGACGCGCCCTAGAAGAGATTTCCCTAAAGTTGCCACGGCACTTAGGCACACAGGCAGCAGAAGTGGCAGCAATCGCGTACATAGTAGACCACCCCGACTTTTTCCCCACCCCAGCAGACATCTATTCGGACAGCTTGTATGTCTGCAATAGTTTGACGGAATTCCTATCCCTGTGGGAAACAAGAGGATTTGTTTCTGCAGACGGAAAACCCCTACCCTCAGCCCCATTACTCCGCCATATTTTAAAGCAGGCAAAGGACAGGAAATACGGCGTTGTAAAAGTTCGCAGTCACCACCGTTCTTCCCCCCCGGTAACGTTAAAGCAGATGCCTTAGCGAAGGCAGGTTCCAGACATGGTTATTTTTGGAACCCCCCAGAAAGCACACCAGTACACGCAGTTCGGGGCGCGATTCTCCGATGCTGCGTGGCATCGGGAAATCCGTTGTGAACTCGGCCGAGTTCCACGACGGTGGGAAACGGCCCCGTTCACGATCGATTCTGGCCCCAGAAATGGGCAAGGAGCGGGGCCGCGGGAAACACGGGGGGGGGAGGTTACGTTTGAAGGCCGCGACGACCGAATGATGCCCGAATGACGCCCGAATGACGCCGCTCCGCGTCGTAAAAGGGCACGAGCGACGACAACAAGGGAGGGGGTGAAAATGACGGAGCCACGGAGGGCCGCCCCGAGGTTTGGTGAGACTGACCTCGAGACCCTCCTTGATGAGGTGGAGCAGCGCAGGGGCATCATATGCCCAAGACGAGGGCATCGCCACCCATCCAGCGTCGTGCGACGGGCCTGGCGTGAGGTGGGCAAGGCAGTCAGTGCTGTGGGGCAGACCCCTCGGTCTGGGGAGCAGTGCCGCAAGAAGCTCCACGACCTCACCAGGGCTGCCAGGGTAAGTGCCCACAAGGGTGCCCCCAGGTCACAATGTCCCCCCCCCCCCCATGTCCCTCATCACCCACCTCCCCTCCGGGCACGAGGGGGAGGGGGGCAGGCAAGAGTGAGGGGAGGTTGGTTAACAAAGCTGTCACAGACCCACATGAGCACTGCGACCCCCTGGAGAGATGCCATGGTGTAGCTGCAACTTTCCCCCCAACCTGTGCCAATATCTGAACGCCCTGATGTTCCCTGCCGAATTGTGATGATCTATCTATGCCCCCCCCCCCCCCCAACAGGATAAGACTGCTCACAATAGCCGGGAACGCAACAGAACTGGAGGGGGTTCACCCACCATGCACCCCCTGACAGTGTTCGAGCAGAGGGCACTGGACCTTGCTGGGGGATCTGCCACCCTGGAGGTCGCGCAATGCGAAGTTGGAGGTGCAGAACCAAGTGAGACAACCCTGCATGACCTGCCCCCCCCCCCCCCCAAGCCCATCCTCTGTCCCCTCACACTCTGCCCACTGGACACCCCATCCTCTGTCCCCTCACACTCTACCCACTGGACCATCCAACGCCCGGCCGAGCGTGTCTAACTAACCCCGTATTATTCTGTTCCCTAGGGCGTGCTGACGAACGTCCAGGGCCATCTGGTGCCACACACAGGCGCCCATCCGCCACGACCACCGCACCCAGGGCCACACGCCAGAGGGTGGCAGGAGGTCAGCCAGGATTGCCATCCTCCAAATTGGGGACTCTCGAGCAGGACGCACAGAGGACAGCGACGCAGTCAACAGACTCACCTGACGGAGAACCAGACATTTACCCGACCCACCTGGACAGCCGATGCATTTTGAAACCCAGGGACACAATGACGGGATGAGGGCCGTCTTCCAGCAGCTGCAGATGCAGTTAGAGGAGTCAAACCGCGTCTAGGAGCAGGGAGTGGTGCCGGAGAGGGCTGCCCTCTCACAGGCAGCAATGCGCCAGAGCCAACATGACATTGCCGGCACGCTACGGGCCCTGGCCGAGTCTCACCAGGCCATGGCACAGTCCCAGCAGGCCATGACACAGTCCCAGCACGCCATAGCCCAGTCCCAGCAGGCCATGGCACAGTCCCAGCACGCCATGGCACAGTCCCAGCACTCCATAGCCCAGTCCCAGCAGGCCATGGCACAGTCCCAGCACGCCATGGCACAGTACCAGCACGCCATAGCCCAGTCCCAGCAGGCCATGGCACAGTCCCAGCAGGCCATGGCACAGTCCCAGCAGGCCATGGCACAGTCCCAGCAGTCAGTCGCGGAGAGCATCGACCGCCTGACACACGTGCTGGATGGCGTTGTGCACTCACAGGTTGAGGTTGCACAGTCCCTGGTGGGAATGTCTCACTCTCTGGACTCTGTCTCAGCGAACCTTCGGACCCTGGTCGATATGGTTGCAGGCCTCCAGGACTGGCAGCGCCAGGTGTCGGTGGGGCGACGGGGCGCCTCACCGCTCGCACCTCCGTCCTACAGTGAGGCCCGGGGGCTACCGGGCTCCCCGAGGGAGGAGGAGGTTCTGGGGGCCGTCCCATTAACTCCATCATGGGACATCCCTGAACGCTCGGCCTCCCCCCGTCCCAACCCTGGTGCATCGGGTGGGCAGCGGGCAGAGCAGGGTGGCACCACGTCATCCGAAATGCCCGTGGAGCAGCCTGGCCCATCAAGGCCGGGTCGCCCCAGGAAACGCGTGCTGACGGGGAGACATGTCGCGGGGCGTGATGCTCAGCAGTCCGCCTCCACTCCTGCTGTACCATCTGGGAATTCACTTAGACGTAGTGGTAGGGCCCATAAGGCAATGAAGAGGGACACAGAGTAAGTTGGCACGGGTGAAGGGCACAGTTTAGTTGTAGGGGCTAGGGCATCTGTACTTAATATTCACATTTAAACTCACTGTTGAACCTAACTTGTAAGACTGTGTGATTTTTCCGTTGCCACGGGGATCGTGATGGTGACCGAGTGTCGCTGGGGTTGACGAGCGGTGAAACTTCGGTGCTGGGTGTGTAGTCCCTTCCCCCCCCCACCCCCTCCCACAGCTACCCCACGTGGGCACGTGATGGAGTGTCCCTGACAAACTCAGCGACCACCGAGATGGATGGTTCAGCTATTGCCATGAGTCAGACTTAGTCTAACGATTCTGAGCTCATAGCTCATCGCAGAGCGGGCTGTCATCATTCAACATGGCACTGATCACACCCGCTGACACAGCCATCAATGTCATGCCATACCGTCTGGCCCCTGTGGTAAGGGTGATGTAGAACTGGAGCAGTGTACGCGGAGCGGGGGTGGGGTTGGGGGGGGGGGGGGTGCTGGTGGTGGGAGTTGTGTGCTGTCCGTCTGCACGACTGGCGATGCAGGTGGTAGTGTTCAGTGGTGCCGTCGCACGCAACGCGTGAATCTTGCTGCCACCAACATGTCGCGTGCCCGCTGTCCTTGCCAGTGCCGTCGTGCAGCCTCCTGGACATCACCAGCACCCGGGTCGTGTCTGCGTGCTGCGCCCGATGTACCACCAACCTCCTCCACCTCCTCCTCCTCCACCTCCTCCTCCTCCTCCTCCACCTCCTCCACCTCCTCCTCCTCCTCCTCCTCCTCCGTGTTGGCACCACTGCCAGTAGCTTCTCCCTCCGACTCCTCCACCAGGGCATCTCCCCTCTGCATCGCGATGCTGTGCAGCGCACAGCAGACCACGACAATGCGAGCGACCCTGTCAGGCTGGTACTGCAGGGCCCCTCCAGAGCGGTCCAGGCACCTGAATCGCATTTCAGAAGACCAGAGCAGCGCTCCACCACGCTCCTGGTTGCTGCATGGGCCTCATTGTATAGGGTCTCTGCGTTGGTCTGAGGCCTCCGTATAGGCGTCATCAGCCAAGACCACAGTGGATAACCCCTGTCGCCCAGCAACCAGCCCCTCAGCCGGGGGGGGCCGTCCCTCAAACATAGCAGGGATGAACGACTGCGCAAGAATGTACGCATCAAGCACACTCCCAGGGAACCTTGCGCACACGTGCATGATCTTCATGTGGGGGTCGCATACTACCTGGATATTCATGGAGTATTTCCCCTCCTGTTTGTGAACACTTCCCTGTTGCCTGCAAGCGGGTGCATGGGGACGTGAACACCATCTATCACTCCCTGGACCATCGGTATCCCGGCGACATTGGGAAATCGGGCTCGTGCTTCTTGATTTGCTCGGTACTCGGGAAAGGTGATGTAGCGGTCCGCGATGGCAAACAGGACGTCGGTCACATCCCGGATGCACCTGTGGACTGATGCTTGCGATATCCCGGATAGGTCCCCACTCGGAGACTGGAAGGAGCCGGTAGCATAAAAGTTAGGTGCCACCGTCACCTTGATGGCAACCGGGATCGCGTGTCCTCCTCCCCTTCCACGTGGGGCGAGGTGCGACACGAGTTGGCAAGTATGTGCGACCGTCTCTCTGCTCAACCGTAGTCTCCTCCTGCAGGTGATGTCCGGCAGTGCCTCGAAAGAGATCCGGTCACGGTACACCCTAGGCCTCGATCGTCGCCTCTGGCGCCCTGGCTCCACAATCAATGTCTCCTCCTCCCCCTCCTCCTCCTTCCCCCCATGCTGCTCGACGACTGGCAACTCCTCGACCATTCCCTCTGCTGCTGCAGCTGCCCCTGCATCCACTGTGGGATGTGGCTGTGGACGCTGCTGGATGGCCAACTGCAGTGCAGCGGCCCCAACCACTGCGCTGAACATAGCCATTTGGTTCGAATACATTATGGTCACCT